>NC_009360.1:600000-818664 GCF_000092065.1 Ostreococcus lucimarinus CCE9901
CGAGGGTCTTTGACGCATCCTCGTCCTCGCGTCCGCCTTTGCTTTAATCATTGATTTATTCAACCTTAGCGCACCACATTCGCCGCTTCGTTCGCGCGCCTCAGTCCGCGACGCCCGCGCGATGCCGCGCGAGCGCGTCCGCGACGTCACCGCCGTCGACGTCGACCTCGCGCGCGCGCCGCGCGACGTCCTGACGCGCCTCGCCGACGAATTGCGACCGCGACTCGACGCCGCCGCGCGCGCCGCGCGCGACGCCTCGCGCGTGTTCTCGCGCGAGCGCGCGCTCCTGGACGCGCTGCGAAGGAAATCGCGCGCGCAGCACCGGGCGTCGAAGCATCACGGCGCGCTGACGCGCGCGTGCGCGCGCGGGAGGACGTACGACGCGCAGGAGGCGGTGGCGAAGCTCGAGGCGTTGGCGCGAGACGTCGACGCGTGCGCGCGCGACTCGCGGTTGGCGTACGGAAACGATGCGCTCGTCGTGCCGGCGCGCGCGCGCGCGGACGAGGCGATGCGAGCGGCGTGCGCGGCGTGCGCGGTCCTGAGCGAGCTGCAGGGAGCGGGAGAGGATTGCGTGGAGGCGTTCGCGGGGCAGCTCGGTCGCGGGTACTTCATGGCGCTGAGCGCGACGGCGACGGCGTGCGCGAGTCGGGTGCGGTGCGAGAGCGCGCGGGTGTTGCGGGCGCTCGTCGGCGCGTATAACGTCGTGGTGGACGTTCGGGAACACTTACCGCCGCCGGGAAGGTACGACGCGGCGTTCGGGCGACGGCCGCCGGCGGAGTTGCGCGTGGCGACGGCGGCGGACGGCGGCGTGCGCGCGACGCCCGTGGGCGACGACGAGGTGCGCGCGGACGAGGAATTGGACGTGTTTTGGGCGTCGGCCGTATCGAACGCGCGAGAGGGCGCAGAACTGAGCGCAGATGTGAACGTGGAGGCGGACGACGAGCTGAGCGAGCTCGGCGTTCGCGTCGATCGCGACGACGTCGCCGAACGCGACGTCATCAGGGTGGCGAAGCAGTCGCAAGTGCCTCAGGCTAAGGCGCGAAAATACGAGCGCACTGTGAGTGTGGCGTCGCCATTCGGCGCGCTCACCGCCGCTCCCGCTGTTTTAAACCCATTCGCGCCGAAAAAACGTCGAAGAAAGAAGAAGGGCGGCGGCGAGGAGCCGCCGACGGCGGGGAAAAAGAAGAAACCGAAGCGGAGCGACGCGCCAAAAACTGCCGCAGACGCGTTCGAGCGATTGCGTCAAATAAGCTCGTACGGAGGCGGGCCCGACTAGCGTAGATTAGCGTAGAAATAGTGTGGTGGTGTACAATACAAAATGCGCGACGACCGAGCACGTTCGTTTGTTCGTTCGTTTGCGCGTCAAACGTCAATCAAGTATCAATCGACACCGCGCTCAGCTCATGAGCGCGAGTATCTCGTCTCTGAAAAGCAACCACTGCCCCGCGATTTCACGCCCGACGTCGCGCGTCAAGCGCGCGTCGTCATACATGACCGCCGCGGCGATCGCCATCCAAAATACCGCCCACAACCCGGCGAGCGCGAGCGCCACGCGCGTGGTCGCGCCCACCACCACACCGACGCACATCACGAACGTCTCCGGCGTCCATCGTTTCACGTTCGCGCCGCGTTCGCCCTTCGCGACAGCGACGGCGTCGCCATCGTCGTTCGCCCCGCGACCGGCGATTTCGCACGCCTCTGGCGACGCCTCGAACGCCGCGTTCTCCCGCGTCGACCACGTCGTCTTCGACCGTTTCACCGCGCTATCGATGTCGCCGTCGCCGTGACGCGCCACGCGATCGTCCGCATCGCGCGTCACGAGCGCTTTCCGTTCCGCCTTGACCGCGCGTTCCAACGCTTCGATGCGTCGCTCGTGCCTTTCCGTCATCGCGTCCAGCGCGTTCGCCATCTCTTCGAGCTCGCGTCGGCTCGCCCGCGCGAGCTGCGTCGCCTTGTTCGCGTCCGCGGAAACGGCGTCTTTGACGTTACGCAGGCGCGTGCTGAACGTTTCGAGCGCGTCGTCGACGGCGCGTTGAAGCGCGTCGAGACGGACCGAGAGCGCGTCGTCGGCGGCGGTCGTCGTTCGCGCGCGCGCGTCGTCGCGCGCGGGCGCGCCCGCGAGCGAGACGTCGTGCATCGTCGTGTCGTTACGTTCGAGCGCGTTTTCGCGACGACGAGGTCGTCGCGCGTCGCCGTGTGCCGTGGGAGACGAACCGACTCTTTGCTGTCTCGTCGCCGAATCGGCGACGCGCGCGCGACCCGAGCGCCGCGCTTAATCGTACTCCACACCGGCGAACGCGAGGCCCAAAGCCGGTGCGGGCGGAGCCGCGGCCCGACGCTCGCGCGACCGGGCGATTCTGAGCAGGACGTCGTCGTCGCCGGCGAAGACGGCGGCTTCGCGAATCGTCGTGGCGACGAGACAGCGAATCAACTTGCGCAAGAAACGGTCTGCGACGAGCTCGATGACGATGACTTCGTCGGCGTCGATGTCGGTGATGTCGATGGTGTCGTCGTGAGCGTCGTTTCGGCTTTTCGAGCGCCGAACGCCGGCGGTGACTTTGGAGTCGTTGTCGCTGTCGGCGCCGTCGCCGGGCGGCGAAGGCAATTTCGCCTCGAACGCCCTCGCGACGCGAAACGTGACGACGGAACTCTTCCCAGGCGGCGTGCCTCGCGCGAAGGCGTGCATATCGATCGGCGCGTTCGCGCACTCGCGCACGAGCGCGGCTAAGATTCGATCGATGATGCGCGCGTCCAAATCAGCCTTCGGCGTGCGCGACTCGCGAAACGCCTGATTCTTCGGCAAGCAATACACGTACCGTCGACTCTTCGCCGCGAATGTCGCGTGAAACGCCGAGCCCGTCTCGCGCACGTCCGACACGCGCAACAGACCCGCTTTGCCCGGCGCTGAATCCTCATTCACCAACCGCTCAATCTCCGCCGCGGAGATGGCGTCCGACTTGCTCCAAAGCGATACGCAGCTGGCGAGCGCGCTCACGCCGCGATCCGTCCTCCCCGCCGACGGCGTCGGGCGCGTCTTATCCAACACCGGTCGCAGCGCCAACTGCAACGCCGCCGACACCGACGCGCACCCCGGCTCGAACGTCCCGTCGTACGCGAAATCCCTCGACGCGTTCCACGCGAAGCCCGCGAACGACGGCCCGTGATACGTACACTTCGCCGCGAACGTCCTTCGTCCTTCCCTGCGTCTTCGCCCCCCGCTCGCGCCCGCGTCGTCGCCGCTCGCGAACACGATTTCCGCCGCGCTCAATCCGAGCTCGCGCAGGCACGCGTCGCCTCGCACGCACCGCCTGAAGAATCGCTCGACGCCGCGCCACGGCCTGTCGTCCGCGAACGCGCTCTGCTGCACCGGGTCCCAGCGCCCGACGTTGAACTCGCATCCGGCCGTCGCGCCGTCGTCGAGGACCAGGGTTTGACACGGATGTCGCGTCGCGACGCGCGCGTCGTCGCTCGCGTTCGCGTCGCTCGCGTCGCTCGCCCGCGACGTCGCGCCGACCGGCGGCGGGACGCGCGCGGTCGCCATCGACCCGCGACGCGCGCGCGCGCGCGCGGCGCGCGCGCGCGACGTTCGAGACGCTCGCGCGACGCGCGCGAGACGCATGCGCGCGCGCGAGGACGCGCGGGCGCGGCGTCGCGCGCCGATGTGCGACCGCGCGCGCGTCCCGGTCGTTCGCTAACGGTCGTCACTCGACGCCGCGATGCGCGACGCCGACGCCGCGAGCGACGGCGACGACGGCGCGAGCGCGTCGGAAGAGTCGGACTCTTCGTCCTCGGGCGCGCTCGGGGACGTGGGCGCGCGCGAGCGCGATGAATTCTTCGACGAGGGCGCGGATGCGGCGGACGAGCGCGCCGTCGTTCGCGCGCTCGGTGGCGCCGACGCGGCGACGACGGACGCGCGCCTGTCCTGCCCGGGGTGCTTCGCGCTGGTGTGCGTGCTGTGTCAGCGACACGAGCGGTACAAGGGGCAGTACCGCGCGGTGTTCGCGCGAGGGGTGGAGACGTCGACGACGAGCTGTCTGCGGCCGACGGACGACGACGGCGACGGCGCGGACGAAAGGTACAGGGAGGTGACGTGCGCGCAGTGTGGGACCGTAGTCGCGGTGCAGGATGATGATGACGTGTATCATTTCTTTAACGTGTTCAGCGCGGGGTGATGGTGAGTGATGGGATCGACGACGCGAACGCGGCGGGACGGGACGGCTGCTATTTACGTCGTCGCCGAGTAAATTTCTCGTCGCGAGACGTCATTCGTGCGCGCGCGACGAAAACGGCGCGACCATGCGGAAACGTGCTGACGTCGGTGGATCGATGGCGTACGAGACGATGACACCGGCGTCGCACGGTGAGGGCGAGGACGACGCGACGGCGACGAGCGAGTCAAACGCTTTGACCAACGGGATTTTCAAAAGCGGAGATACACGTAAACACGCGCGCGCGGAGACGCCACCGACGCTTCGGGATGCTGCGTGGGACTGGATAAGCGTACAAGCATGCATCGTCGCAGGCATCATCGTGATAACTGGCTACTTTTCCTTCATATCCACCGGTACGTGGCGCAAGTGCGTGAAATCTCTCGACGTAGACCTGCGTGATGCTTCGGGGCGAGAAGAAGTCATTCGAACGTTTCTACGCTGCACTTTCGCGCGCGAACGAGGTAAAAACTATCGACCGTGGCGAATGGGTGACTTTTCCGTGCTCTTCGTGCGGCTGTCGACGATCACATTTTACGGCGAGGTGATTTTTCACCAGATGAGCGCGTGGCACGTCTCAAAATATCGTAAGTGGCGCACAAAGTTCGCCGTGCAATCGTTCGCGCAAATGTACATCGTTTACTTTGTCATGATATCGATTTTGGGGTATCACTCGACATATTCTCACATTGTCGTCCTGAACTCCTTTAGTGCGCTCTTCCTTTGCGGTGCGACGGCGAAGGAGTTTTGGAACACAAAAGGTTTGAGTTGGTTCTGGACGTACTTTTTTGGACCTGGCATCATCGGTAGGCCAGTGGTTGAATTCTTCCTCGTCATCGTCGCCGATCCGAACGTTAGCGCGCCTCTCAAGCTCGCCGTGCGGTTCATTTTTCTGCCCTTACTGTGGGAAACTTTTCGCGGTTTTGAAAGGCACTTCACGAGGTTGAATCCGTCTCCTGGGCCGTGCCTTAATCTTCCGTATTTCATCTCTAGCACGCTCCAGGAGTCCTTCGTCTCGAGGTATGTGATGTTTCTGCTCTCTGCGGGCGGTGCGGTGAAAAGCATGGCAACCGTGCAGGCGATACTGGCTTTACACGAACTCATGATGAACGTCGTGCAGAAGGATCGAGACGTGCACTTGGTTAAGTTATTCCTCGGAAAACAGTCCGCGGAAGCTCTGCTCGTGTCGCGCAAGCAGCACGATATCGTTGCCTTAAACTCAATCGTCTCTTCATTCGCAGAGATTTGTGCAATCATCGTGATTTCTCTGTACTTGTATGTCTTTCGCATGGCGAGCGAAGGCAACGAGGACGTCGTCGACTTGAAGGCGTACGGTGTGCAGGCGATAAACTTGATAGCGATCGAAATGGTGCTTTCGTTCTTCATCATGTACGTTCAGCAACGGTTCCACGGTATACGACACGGCGATGTTTTCCCTAAAGGGTATTTTTTACGCAAGGGAAGATGGCTCGCCGTGAGCTATAAATTCGTCGTTTTTCTGTGGATCACCGCCATGATGGCGCACAAGGTGACAATTTATCTCGTTGGTAATCAGTTCCACAAGTACCTGTGCCCGCGTATCAACGATGATGGGAGCGTCTTCACCTTTCAATGTTCGACAGAGGATTACAAACTCGCGCCAGGAGGGTTTTACTACAACTCGGAGGCGTGGTTGATTCAACAGTACGACTATCCCGTCGCCGTTTTGTCGGACAAGGGGTAGTGGCGGTCGCGTGGTTGTTTGTCCGCGAGCTACAAGCGAAACAAACTGTCACAAAGTAGAAGATGTAATAGCGATAGGTTTACTGAAACACACCTCCCGATAAAATAGTTTACAAATCGCGCGCACTTCTATCCTCGGGTAGCGTGGGTAAAGACAAGCTCTCTAGACTCACGCCGCGCGAATGCGTCGGAGTGCGATCTTGGCTACTCCGGCGACCTCCTGGGACGTCGGGAAATTGCGTTTCTTTGCCCCAAACATCAGCGAAAGACAGTTTACGACGGTGTTTTGGCGCCTTGATCTCCTCCGCTTTCACCGGAGCGATTCCTAAGCTTTCAACGACGACGCCGTGTAAAGTACCACTTCTTCGAGGCGACTTGAGTTCAACGTCCACTTTTTGGCGAGGCTCGACGCCCTCCTTTTCGCTCTTTCCGCCGGACGACCTCCGGATAGCTGCGTCTCTATCTTGCACCTCATCGGCTAAAGTCGGCCTAAAATATCGCATGAACATGATGGACGCAATGTAGGGCCAGATGGAGATGATCGCCACCGGCCAAAACCCGAGCCAGTATTTCATCACCTGAGACGTTATCGGTAAAAACGTCTTGTAACTGTAAGTGGAGTAGTACACTTCCGTCTCACTTAACGCCATGTTCAAGATGAACCACAGTAGGATGGAACCCCATATGACTACGTGATGAAATAAAGTCCAAAAGTTGCACAACAATCCGAGTTGTACGTTCAAAGCGATGAGGAGCGCAGTGTACAAAGTCGTTCCGACCTCCCACAGCCCAAACGGCTGTCCGCTTTCCGCGTCCGCTTCGCCCGTGTGGATGCCGTAGAAGACCATAACGAAGCTCACAACCGCGACGTAAATACCGTACGCAAACCAAGTCAAACGACGGCGCGACGTAAACTGTGAGTTCGCCTGTGTTTCTCTGTACAGTTCCGGAACCTCCATCGAACTCTGCGGTTTCACGTCTTGGTCAAGGATACCGAGCGCTAGTACCGGAAAGTTGGTGAAGAAAATGTTGAACGACGACATCAGCCAATCGTTGTACACAGTCTGTCCGCTGGCTTTGGTGTGCATGTTGAATATGAAAATAGTCAAACCAAAAGCGATGTTCTTAAAGAAGAAGTACGTCACCATGCGTGCAATTCGCTTGTAATTGTATCGACCGTGGAGGAGAAGAAGGCGCTCCAAGAAGCGGAACTGGGCAAATGCGAAATCCGACGCCATGACTGCTTGCATACCCTCTTGGCCACTGATGCCGACACCGATGTGAGCGGCTTGAATCATCCCGACATCGTTCGCACCGTCACCGATAGCGAGCGTGATGCGTCCAGAATCCTTCACGAGAGTCGTCACGAGCGCCTTTTGTAAAGGCGACACGCGGCAGCAAATAACCGCGCTGCACTTGGTTCCCAGGGCTAGGAAGCTTCCGGCGAGCTCTGGTTTGAGAGCCAGCGTGAGCGAACGACCGTCGATAACCATACCGACGTCGGCGTCGAGCTGAATCGCGGCTTCGGCGTCTACTAAACCAGCTTCAATCTGCTGCTTCACTGAGGCCATGGCGAGGCGTTGAAATGTCGCGCTGTCGATCTCGCCGTTGTTTTCTTGTTTAACCAAATCTTCGACGTTGATGACGCGGACCTTCATTTGCGGAGTGATGAGCGAGCACGCTTGCCCGATGTTTATCGCAGTATCTTGCTTGTCACCGGTGAGTACCCAAACTGCGATGTTTGCCTTCATGAGTTGTTCAATGGTACGCGGTACGCCGACTTGCAATTTGTCTTCAATCGCAGTCGAGCCCAACAGCGTGAGGTCTTTCTCGATGAGATTCGCCACCTCTTCCAGTTTCTCTTCACGATTTTGGAGAGCTTGGCTCGCCTCGATGAACTTTTCATTCCACGAAGCGTACTCAGAAGGGTTGATGACTCGACGCGCGAGGCACAACGTGCGCAAACCGCACTTTGCCCACGCATCCATGTGCTCCTGGGTCGCATCCTTGAATTCATTGCCGTTCTGAGACAGTCGCTCATAAATGACGTTGTCGGCACCCTTGGTGAAGAGAAGGATACGTCCATCGTTTTTGCTCTTCACGATGACGCTCATGCGCTTTCGAGCCGACGTGAACTCCAGCGTGTTGAGAATGGTGTACGTCACGTCCTCCGTCCCCGGTCGCCCGTCATTGAATGCTTCTTCCTCAACCGTGATTGTCGTTGCCGAACGATGCTTGAAGAAGAAGCCGAAGCGCTTTGCCGCGACGACGAACGCAAGTTCATCCGGGCTCTCCGCCTGATAAACGATTTCAGACGGGACAGGATTTCCTTCAGGAATAACCGTTTGACAAATGCCGAGTACACGGAAAAAACCGCGACAAATGTCAGCGTCTGATCTCTTATGCCACGCTCCGTTCTCAAGTCGCTTATCGCGGAAATTGAACGATGGCTCGATTGCGTCACCATTTTTTGGTGGCAACGGCTCGCCCTTGCGCTGCATGATGGCTCGTTCTATCTCCGTCACACCCTCGCCGTACGCGACGCCAGCGATCGAGCACTTGAAGAACTCCATCGTGTTGCACGTCAGGGTACCAGTCTTATCACTCAGCACGGTGTGTACCATACCGAGCTCTTCATTCAGGTTGGTCGTTCTCGCGAGCGCGGGAGTGTCCGTCTCTTCGTGGTACATCGCTCGATCCTTGTTCAGGAAGACAAATCCTTGGAAAACCTTCACCAACTCCAAAGAAACGTAAAGAGAGATTGGAATAAGATAGCCGTATAGGACGTAGGACGTGAAAAAGGCAATAACACCAACGCTGGTTCTGTTATCCGGATTGAACGTAACATCCTGTAAGTGCACGGCCAAGTACCAATGGTCCTTCGCGCCGCTACCAATCCAGGCGGAGCAATAAATCGCCGAGGCCGTGCTCATAACGAACAGCGCTATCAACATGGTGATGACGACCCCATCCATTTGCTTTTCGAGGTGCGAGCGCTTAGACGGGGTATCCGTGGCGTTCATCATAACCTTTGAATCGTGTCCAGTGTACACGCACACGCCGACGATCCATTCCGTGTTGCGAAGACTTGAACCTCGCAGCAACATATTTGAAGGATTAAGCGAGACTTTCTTACCGTTCGGGTACAACGGCGCGCCGATGGACAAGTTTCCAGAGTACGTGTACAAAGAGTTGTTTGGATGCTCGCATTCGATGAACGTCTTTCCCTCGGACATCTTCGCAAACGTTTCGCGATCAAACTTCAAGTCCGCGACGTCAACCGAACGCTTGGTTTTCAAGTTTGTTTCCCCGTCCAAGTTCTTCGTCTCGACGTAACACGCGTTTTCGTCACTCGAGCTATCGAGCATGATGAGGTCGCAAGGGAAAAACTGGTCTCGCACCACGCGCACGATGTTGCCGACCTTCAAGTCGTGCCACTCGCAGTTCTCAAACGACTCCCCGTTAAATCGTTCAGTCGTCGACGTGTTTTGGACGCGATCTTGCACGTGTCTCTTGTAATCTTCTACCGCTTCCTTAGCCAGCGACAGCCCAATCACCATAGTCAAGGGCGTCCACGTCGTGTACGGCTGGATCGGCGAGACGGTCGGAAAGAGCGAAATCACCGCCACGGACAAGAAATACAGGTTCGCCACCCGACGAAACTGTTCGTACAGCCCCTTCGGCGCGAAAGTCACGACATTGTACTTCCCCGTGCAGATGGAATTATCCTTACACTTAAACTCCTTCGCCAAATCCTTCCCGTCGTTCGGTTCGCCCGCGCCGAGCACCAATTTGCGCGCCGTCGGCTTTGCCCTTTTCCGTCGCAAACGTTCGACCATCGTCGGCCTGCGCTCCAGCGCCGCCGCTGCGGTCGTCGGCGCCATCGTCCGCGCGATCGATCTTCCGCGCGATCGTCCTCGCGCGCGGGCGTGCGCGGCGCGATCTCGCGAGCAATTTTTGGCGGTTGGAAACGATCGGTCGTTCGATCGGTTCGCGCTCGCGATGCGTCTCGCGTCGCGTCGCGTTCGGGTCGAGGATGCGCGTCGCGAGTCAACGTCGGTATCGATCGACGGTGCGATGTCTCGCGCGCGTGCGGCCGCGTCGCGCGACGCGCGAGGGCGGTTGTGAAGTCTCCGGGCCTTCGACGAGTCGTGAACCGCGAAAAAACCGGTTTGAAAAATTAAATTGGCGACTGCGATTACAACGAAAGCGAGGGCGCGGCGACGACTAGGCGACGCGAGGCGCGCCCTGGGCGTCAAGATTCACCCAGCTCGCGTCCGCGAGCGGAGCCTTCTCGGATGAACCGATGATGGCGATCGCGGGGGCGACGCCGCGGAGGTGGGCGGCGGCGACGCGAGATAAATCCGCCGGCGACGCGGCGAGCAACCCGTCGCGGAAACGCTGACGCTCTTCGTCGGTGACGCCGGTTAAGAAACCGGAGTTTCCGCGCGCGCTGGGAGCGAGCGGGGCGTCGAGTTGCTTGAACGCGCGAAGTTGAGCCTCTTCGAGCTCTTTTGTGGTGATGTTCTCCGAGTTCGTGGCCCATTCGATGGATTTGGTGAAAGTGTCCAACGTCTCCGTCGTGTTCGGATCGCGGTAGGAGAAGAAGGTGAAGAGCGAGGACATCGGGTCCGAGGCACAACCACCGCCGTAAGCGCCGCCCTTTTCGCGAATTTCACGGTGAAGGTAGCCCGCGCTCAACGCTTGCGCGAGCAAGAATAATGCCGGAGCGTCGGGGTGGCTGTACGGCAACGCCGGAAGCGCGGCGGAGCAGTAATTGGTTTGCCCCGGGATGGAGACAAACACCTTGGAAAGCTCGGGTTTGAACGTCTTCAACTTCGTCGCCACGGTGTCCTTGTCGCTCGGACTGGCGGCAACCGGCTTGATATCTTTCAAGAACTTTGCGAATCGACGTTCGGTGGCGGAAAAGCTTTCTTTTTGGCACGCGATGCGGCATCGCTGTACGCGCTCGGGGCGAAGCGCGAACGCGGCGATTTCGGCCATCGCGGTTTCAACTTCATCGATCGCGCCTTCCTTGGACAAGCGCGAGACGAGGCCGACGTGAGGCAATCCACTCGTTTCGTTCGACAACGCACTCGTGGCGCTGATTTGAGCGCCTGCGAGGTTTCTCGCGTATTGCATGCCTTGCTGTCCAACGGAGGCGCCGAGTGCGGCGGCACGACGTGTCAACAACAACTTGACGCGCTCTTCTTCCCCTCGCCACTTCGCCGTTTGCAAATCGGTGAGAATATCGAACATCGCGTCGACGTTGCGTTCGAGCGCGTGACCGCTGATGGACAGCGACATCGTCGGCGTACCTTTGCCGTCGGTGGGAGTACGAACGACGGAGCCGACGGAAAAGCCGCCTGTGCGAAGCTTGATTTGTTCCGCCAAATCCTTGTACTTCATCTTTTCCGTGCCGAGCTGATCGATGAAATCCATGAACATGTCTAAATAAGGCACCAACCGCTGCGGAAGACCATCCAGATCAAAGTGCGTGCTAAAGTAGACGACACCGTTGGTCGGTTGCTCGTCGTACTGAAGCGGAATGTTACCGGCGATTTTCATATTCTTCGACCCCCAGCGCTTAATGTCTTTCGGCACGGCCTCGGCGACGATCAGGGTGGGTAACACCGATACGTCTTCCTTCTTATCTTGATTCTCTTTGAGCACGAGCGCGTCGGCGACGATCTTCTTCTTCTGGTCCTCGGTCAACGTCTTTTCGATGCTCTTCAGCTTTGCCTTCTCCGCTTCGTCGAGCTTTTTGTCGTAATCAGGATCAGTGCGCGCGGTGATCGTGAGACGGTGCGTGTTGTCTAAGAACCACTTTTTGATGAGCTTTTGCCAGTACTGCGGATCCGCGTCGAGCGCGGCGTTGAGCTTGGCCGCGAGCTCGGGCGTGCGCAACGCGCGCAGCGAGTCGCCGTCGTGCACCCACGTCGAGAAGGCTCCGAAACCGGTGTACAATCCGAACTGCGTCGTAACCGCCGCGGAGTCGAGTTCGAGCTGGTGCATCACCGCTTCGACGCGCTCGCGCGGGAACCCTTCGCGAGAGATGCGCTCGAGAACGTCGAGAATAGTCTTTTCAATCTTGTCCATATCCGCGTCGGCGACATCCTTCAAGCCGACGGCGAAGGACGTCTCTCGGCGAGAGCCACCGTAGCCAGTGCCCGGGGCGAAACCGCTCCCGAGGCCGGGCTCGAGGAGCGCTTCGTAAAGGTACGATTGCGGTCCGCTCGTGAGCAAGTCACTGGCGACGCCCAAGGCGAAGTTGTCCAACGAAACTGGATCCTCGATTTGGTTCACCATGAGCCACGCGAGAGAGATGAGCGACTGCTTGTTCGCGTCAGCCACCACCGCGTCCGCGGGTACGGTGGCTTCGACGCGCTTCGGCGCGGTGAAACGCTTTTCGTCTTCGACGATCAACTTGCTCACGTCGAGTTTATCAAAGCGGTGCAACGCCGAGTCTTCGATTTGCTGCAAAGTCTCCTCGAGCGGCAAGTCGCCGTACGTGTAAAACTTCGCGTTTGACGGGTGATAATGCAACGCGTGGAACGCCTTGAGCTGTTCGTACGTCAAGTCGGGAATGTTGACCGGATCTCCACCGCTGTTCCAATGGTACGTGGACGTCGGGAACAAGTTCTCGCCGAGCGCTCTGCCGTATCGCGCGCTCTGCGACCCCATCGCGCCCTTCATCTCGTTGAACACGATGCCCTTGTAAATCAAATCGCTCGTCGGGTCGTCCATCTTCGCGAACTCGAAGCGGTGACCTTCTTGCGAGAAATCCTCCGCGGCGATCTTGGGGAAAAACGCGGCGTCCAAGTAGACGTCGAGCAAGTTTTTGTAATCCACGCGGTTCATCGTCGAAAACGGGTAGCACGTGAAATCGCTCGCCGTCATCGCGTTCATGAACGTGCTCAACGATCGTCGCAGCATGTTAAAGAACGGATCTCTCACCGGAAACTTTTCGCTTCCGCACAACACCGTGTGTTCCAACACGTGCGCCACGCCCGTCGAATCCCGCGGCGTCGTCCGAAACGCCACGTTGAATCCCGCGTTCGAGTCGTCCGCGCCCACGTGCAGCACCTTCGCCCCCGTCTTCACGTGCTCCAGCTCCACCGCCACGACGTCGTACGGCATCACTCGCTTCGTCGACGTCACCTCGAACGCCCCTCCCGCGAGCCTCGTCCCCGGTTTCAAATTTTCCAGCGCGTCGAGCGTCGCCTTCGCGTCCTCGCTCGTCGCCCGTTTCGTCGCCGTCGCCGTCGCGTTCGCCCCCCCGACCCGTCCCGCCCCGATCGCCGACATCGACGCCGCGCTCGTCCCGACCATCACCTCTCGCCGCGTCGCTCGCGTCGCTCGCGTCGCGTCTCGTCCTCTTCGCCCGCGTCGTTCGCCGAGTCTCGTCCTCGCGAATCCGCGCGTCGTCGTCGTCGCCGTCGTCGTCGACCGTCGCGCGACCGCTCGAAGCATGCACCGCGCGTTCGGCGTCGTCTTCGCGTCGCTCGTCCCTCGTCCGTCGCGCGTTCGTTCCTTCGCGCGCGCGCGCGTCGCCGTGTGTCGTCGTCGTCATCGTCGTCGTCATCGTCGTCGTCATCGTCGTCGTCGTCGTCGCTGTTACGGTTTTTTTTACGCGTCGGCGGCGGTCATCGCGGCATCGCGCGACGCGCATGCGACGCGCGTGGCGGTGCGCGCGCGTCGCGACGCGCGCGATGCCGACGGCGACGACGCGCGCGAGCGGCGCGAGCGTCGCGGCGCGCGCGCAGCGGACGACGACGACGACGACGACGGCGGCGGGGACGCGATGGGGACGGACGGGCGGGAGCCAGCGACGGGGGCGCGCGGCGACGGCGCGCGCGCGCGCGGTGGGGACGGGAACGCCGAGCGTGTGCCCGGGGTGCGGGGTCGGGCTGCAGCGCGAGGACGCGAACGCGCCGGGGTACTACGTGACGCCGAGACGCGCGCTGGAGGCGGCGGCGGCGGCGGAAGAGAGGAACGACGAGGACGACGCGGAGGAAGCGAGCGAGGCGTTCGAGTTCGAGGACGGCGACGACGATGTGGACGACGACGCGATCGACGAGACGTACGTGCCGCCGGGGTTCGAGTTGATGGATGAAGAAAACGTGAGCGGGTTGGACGCCGAGGAGGCGGCGGCGCGGTTGGACGCGTTGAATTCTTTGTTTGACGACGACGAGGACGACGAGGCGACGAAACGACGGGCGAAGAAAAAGCGTGGACCGCCGACGGTGGTGTGCGCGCGGTGCTTCGCGCTGCGAACGAGCGGACGGGTGAAGAACGCGGCGGCGGAGGTACTGTTGCCGTCGTTCGATTTCGCGCGCGTCGTCGGCGATAGTTTCGAGCGGTTGACGGGCGAAGGCCGCGCCGTGGTTTTACTCATGGTCGATTTACTGGATTTCGACGGATCGTTTCCGGTGGATGCCATCGACGTCATCGAGCCGTACGTGGAGAAGGGCGTGGTGGACGTCTTGCTCGTGGCGAACAAGGTGGACTTGATGCCCACGCAGTGCACGCGCACGCGCTTGACTTCGTTCGTGCGACGGCGGTCGAAGGATTTCGGGCTTTCGCGATGCGCGGGCGTGCACTTGGTGAGCGCCAAAGCGGGGATGGGGGTGGCGATTTTGGCGCAACAGCTCGAAGACATGCTCGATCGAGGGAAAGAGGTGTACGTCGTCGGCGCGCAAAACGCGGGTAAGAGTTCGTTGATCAACCGCTTGAGTCAAAGGTACGGCGGCCCGGGTGAAGAAGACGGAGGCCCGATCGCGAGTCCGCTTCCTGGGACGACGCTCGGGATGGTGAAGCTCCCGGCGCTGTTGCCGAACAGTTCAGACGTCTACGACACGCCCGGATTGTTGCAACCGTTTCAACTCTCTTCGCGATTGAACGGCGATGAGATGAAGGTCGTTTTACCGAACAAGCGTGTCACGCCGCGCACGTATCGCATCGAAGTCGGTGGCACGATTCACATAGGTGGTTTAGCGCGCATCGACGTCTTGGAATCGCCGCAACGCACGCTATACCTCACCGTGTGGGCGTCGAACAAGGTCGCCACGCACTACGCGCGCACGACAAAGGGAGCGGACACGTTTCTCGAGAAGCACGGAGGGACGAAGATGACGCCTCCGATCGGAGAGGCTCGCATGAGACAGTTTGGCGCGTGGGGGTCACGCGTCGTGAACATCTATGGCGAAGACTGGCAAGCGTCGACGCGAGACATCTCCATCGCCGGGCTCTGTTGGATCGGCGTTGGGTGCAATGGGAACGCTTCGTTCAAGATTTGGACGCACGAGGGCGTGCAAGTCGTCACTCGCGAAGCGTTAGTTCCCGACATGGCCAAGAGTTTAATGTCGCCCGGTTTTTCCTTTGAAAACGTCGGCGGCGATTCGTCAAACAAGCGTCCGAACGATCGCGCGAATCGGCAACGCGGTCGAGGCGGCGGCGGCGGCGGCGGCGGTCGAGGCGGTCGAGGCGGTCGAGGCGGTCGAGGCGGTCGATCGCGGTCGTCATAGCGGTCAATCAATAAAAGTTGTAGTTTAACCATTCGCGCCCAAAGTCAACCATCGACAAGGGAAGAGGAACTGACTTTTTCGAGTCAACGAGGGTCCTTCGTCTCGCGCGTAAGACGCCACCTCACGCCTGATGACGTACTGCGAGTGTTGCGGAGAACAAATTTCGCACATCCCTCGTCCGCGAAAAACACGCGCGAAAAACACGCGCGAGGACGCGTACGTCGCGTTGCCGCGCGACGAGGATTATCACATGAGCGGCTATGAATTGAACGACGCCGAAAAAGCGCTTGAGTCTGCGGTGCGCGAGGCGCTCATGGACACGGTGCACCCCAAAGGAGTCGCCATGAATCGAGCGCTAGTGACTCTGACGGTGTTCAAGTTTGTGCCGCACCCGCGCGTCGGGCGTTCGTTCAAGGTCGACTGCACACTAGACGCTACCACCGGAGCGCTGGTCATCCAAAACTTTACGAGACGGAATTTCCTGAAGCTCGCGAGCGATTACGGGAGATTAGATTTTGGACAGACGGCGGTGATCATACGCACATTTTACGCGACGAAAAAGGGCGATCGAGGAATGCCGTACAAGCGCGTGCGCGGCTTCGTCATGTGGTCGAAAGGGCGGAGGCGGCCGGACGGTTCGCGAGACGTAGCTTTCGGACGAGCGTCCAAGGCGGAGTTAATCGCGTCGTACGCCATGGACCCTCCACCCCCAGCCGAGCGCGTCGAGTTCATCGGCTGATTTTTAATGTCACGAAATAAGACTCGCCGACTCGATAAATATTACACGCGAAGACGACGGATGCGCCGTAGACGCGTCAATCTTCAGATTCCTCTGCGCCCTTTTCGGCGATGCGTTGATTTTCCTTGATCCTATCCATGAGCTTATCCGCGATCCCGTCCTTCCAATCTCCACTCTCCACCTTCTTCACCTCCACGACTTCGCCGTTTTCGTCCAACTCCATCTCGCGCTCCAACGACTTCGCCACGCCGAGCACGCTCTTCCCCATCACCGCCGCCGTCACCACGTCCGCGAGCACCAAAATCACCCCAAGCTTCCCAAACTTCGTCGCCGTCTTCCCCACGTCCGCCGGTTCGCGCTCTTCGTCCGTCGTCGTCGTCGCCTTTTCCTTCGCCGTCTCGCGTCTCTTCTCCGCCGCCTCGCGTCGCCACGACTCCGACCCCGCCGCCGCGTCTCCCTTCGCCGACGCCTTGATGATCTCCACGAGATCGACGTCTTCGTCGAACGTCGACTGCATCAACCAATCGATCGGCTGGCCCGCCGCGTCGGCGCGCCGCGGCGCCGTCACCGCGAGCGCGCCCGCGAGCGCAATCATCGTCTCGCGCCGTCCCGTCGCGTCGCACCTCGCGCGCGCGCGCCGTCGCGCGCCGTCGCGCGTCGCGCGCGCACCGCGCGAACGTCGCCGCGTCGCGGTCGCGCCGCTCGACGCCGTCGCGCGCGTCGCGCGCATGATTTGAATTCGCGCGGGAAAGTGCCGCGCGCGCGACAGTTCGCGACGCGACGACGCGCGCATGCGAAGCGCCGCGCCGCGATCGACCGAATCGATCGCTGGACGCGCGAGCGCCGGACGCGCGAGCGCGAGCGCGAGCGCGCGCGCGCGCGGACGATCGACGATTCGAAGCGAACAATCCATCGATTGCGCGCGACCGATGCGACGCGCGGTGGCGCGCGCGGTGCGAACGACGCGGTGCGACGCGGCGTGGACGATCGGCGGGACGACGGCGAGTCGGAGTCGAGGGGGAGCGGCGCGCGAGGTGCGGACGGCGGCGAGCGGATGGCCCGGGGACGGCGCGAACGGGACGGGTGGCGCGGGCGACGCGAAGCCAAAGGGCGCGAGCGTGCAGTGGTTGCGCTCGGGACAAGCGCCGACGCCGGGATCTGGGGGCGCGCGACCGACGCAAGGGCAAGGGATGATGCGAGGGCAGCCGATGGCGCCGCCGGCGCAGCGGGGACAGCCGGGACCGCCGCCGCCGCCGAGAGGCGCGGCGCCGGCGAACGGCGGACGTCCGCCGGCGAACGGCGGGGCGCAGAGGCCGCAGAGCGCGGGACAGAAGCCGCAGGGTAACGTAAATGGAGGTTCGGCGACGACGGCGCATTTCAGCACGCCCGCGCCGGTGGTGCATCGATCGAAGCCGGACGCCGAGGGCGAGTACGCGCAGCAAGGAAGCACGGGACCGCCCGGTTTGCGCGACGCGCTGATGGATCACCGCATCGTGCTGCAGAGCTACACCCCGGGTCAGCATCGAATCATTTGCCCGACGTGCAACGGTGGGTCCACGGGCGAGCGCTCGCTGGCCGTGCACGTAGAGGATGATGGGAAGAGCGCGGCGTGGATGTGCCATCGAGCCAACTGCGAGTGGTCTGGTGGCACTGGTATGGATGGGCGCACGCGCGCGTCCAAGGGCGCGGACGGCGCGACATCGAACAGACGTGTGGCGAAACCCAAGTTGCCGGCGCCGGAGGACTTGCAGCGCATCGGACCGGGAGAAATGACGGCGGCGGCGACGAAGTGGGCGGAGATGCTCAAGTCGCGCGGCATCTCGCTCGAAACCGCCGAACGCAACGGTTTGGCGGTACAGAGTGTGTACTCCCCCATCGCGAGTGGTTACGTCGATGCTTTGTGCTTTCCGTACATGCGTGACGGAGAGTTGATCAACATCAAGTACCGCGGTCCGGACAAGACGTTTTGGCAAGTCAAGGGCGCCGAAAAGATCTTGTACGGCTTGGACGACGTGACTGGTGAAGAGGAAGTTATTCTCGTCGAAGGCGAGATGGATAAACTGGCGCTCGAAGAGGCAGGCTTTAAGAATGTGGTCTCGGTTCCGGACGGTGCGCCGGGCAAAGTGAAGGACGGCCCGACGCCTGCGCCCGAGGAGGACAAAAAGTACGAGTACCTTTGGAATTGTCGCGCGCAGCTCGACACGATTTCTCGATTCGTCATCGCCACCGATTCCGATGGGCCAGGTCAGGCGCTTTCGGAGGAGCTCGCGCGACGCCTCGGGAAAGAGCGCTGCTGGCGCGTCACCTGGCCCGAAGGCTGCAAGGATGCCAACGAAGCGCTTCAGAAAGAGGGCGCCGACGTCGTGCGCGAGTGCCTCACCACGGCTGAGGGCTTCCCTCTGCGAGGATTGTTTAGATTTTCCGAATTCGCGCCCGAAATTGAGTCGTATTTCAACATGACCACCGCGAACGAGCTTCGTGGCGTGTCTACGGGGTGGCGCAACATCGACAACAACTACAGAATCGTCCCGGGCGAGCTCACAGTCGTCACCGGCGTGCCGAATAGCGGTAAGTCAGAGTGGGTGGATGCGTTGATGTGCAATTTAGCGGTTCAGCACGGCTGGTCGTTCGCGCTTTGTTCTCTCGAAAACAAAGTGCACGAACACGCGAGAAAGTTGGTGGAGAAATACGTGGGAGAACCTTGGTTCGAAGGAAAATATTCGAAAGCGCCGCGAATGAATCCGGATACGATGCGCTCCGGGATGAAGTGGTTGAACGAGCATTTCGTGCTCATTCGTCACGAAGACGACGAACTTCCTAGTGTGGATTGGATCTTAGGATTGGCGCGCGCCGCGGTGTTGCGTCACGGCATCCGTGGGCTCTTGATCGACCCTTACAACGAGCTTGATCACAAGCGTCCCACGGGCCAAACGGAAACCGAGTACGTGTCGCAAATGCTCACTCGAATCAAACGGTTCGCTCAGCACTACGACGTCCACGTCTGGTTTGTCGCCCACCCGCGTCAGTTACACAACTGGAAAGGCGAAGCCCCGGGTCTGTACGACATCTCCGGCTCGGCGCACTTCATCAACAAGTGCGACAATGGCATCGTCGTCCACCGTAATCGCGACGAAAAGCTCGGATCGCTTCGTGAGGTGACGATTAACGTTCAAAAAGTTAGAAATAAAGTCGCTGGCTCTATCGGCGACCCAAAACTCGAGTACAACGTCTCCAACGGTCGTTACGTCGACATCTAGGCTCGCTTTTAATCGAATCGTTCTTCTCACCTTTACGACACAGTCTTCGCGCCGCGGCGTTCGACGTCCCGGCGTCACGACGACCGGCGCACATCGCCTCGAAAACGCACTCGAGAGCTCGTAAAATCGAAACGGGGATACACTTATGTTATTCTTTGCATTAACATGCGCTAACCTGCGCTAGTCTCTCGCCGTCGAACTTTGCAGCCGTCGCCGCGGAACCCTCGCCTGAAGAACCACCACCGCCGCTCGCGTCCGCTACCCGCGTCGCGCGCGCTCGCGGTCGATCTCGAGCGACGCGCGTCTGACCTAATCGTCGTCCTCACAGGCTCACGCCCGGAAAGCAATGCTCGAACGTCTGTTTCGGGTGTTTATTATCGCTGTGCTCCTTCAGCTTAATCGGCGCGAGCGTGCACATGAAGCTCGCGCGGCACACTTGACACACCGTCGACATCGCCTTGGCGTTCGCCGCGAGCTGCGACCCCGCCCCGGCTTTCTGCGCCTTCTCCATCGCCTTCTTCCGCGCCGTCGCCGATTTTTGCGCGTTCCCTCCGCCCATGATGCGTCGTGATGTGCGACCGGCGCCGCATTTCGCGCCTCGCCTCGCCGTCGACATGCGCGCGGTGCTCGAGCTGACGCGCAGACGCGCGAGAAACGCTCGTTTCGCGCGCGCGCGCGCCGTCGTCGGCGCGAGAGCGCGCGCGGCGGACGCGCAGGAGCTTCGGGACGACTCGAAGGGGGGCTCGAGCGTGGATAAAGCGACGTCGACGGCGGCGGAGGCGCGCGAGACGGCGCACACGCTCGAGGGATTTCGCGAGGCGCTGAGGCACGGACCGGGATTCGATGACTTCGTGCGAGGCGACGTGGCGTACAGCGTGCCGGCGCCGAAGAGCCTGAAGGATAAGACGACGCGTAAGCCCGCGTGGCTGAAGCGCGAGGTGCCGGGGGGCGAGCGGTACACGGAGATAAAGTCCAAATTGCGCGAGCTGAAGCTGGCGACGGTGTGCGAGGAAGCGAAGTGCCCGAATTTGGGCGAGTGCTGGGGGGGCGGGGACGGGAAGACGGCGACGGCGACGATCATGATCATGGGCGACACGTGCACGCGAGGGTGCCGGTTTTGCGCGGTGAAGACGGCGAAGGCGCCGCCACCTTTGGATAAGGATGAACCGGCGAACGTGAGCAAGGCAATCGCGGCGTGGGGATTGGATTACGTCGTGCTGACGAGCGTCGATCGGGACGATATCGAGGATCAAGGAGCGGGGCATTTTCGGGAGACGGTGCAACGTCTCAAGGCGTCTTGCGACGTCTTGGTCGAGGCGTTGACGCCGGATTTCAGGGGCGAGAAGCACTTGGTCGAGCTCGTGGCTACTTCAGGCTTGGATGTTTTCGCGCACAACGTCGAGACGGTTCCCGAGCTTCAACGCGACGTCCGTGATCGACGGGCGAACTGGGACCAATCCATCGAGGTTTTGAAGCACGCGAAAAAGTCGGGGGCGAAAATCACGAAGACGTCCATCATGCTTGGTCTCGGAGAGACGCATGAGCAAGTCGTCAACGCGCTGAAATTACTTCGTGAGGCTGACGTGGACGTTGTGACGTTTGGTCAGTACATGCGACCGACGAAGAAACACTTGGCAGTCGTCGAATACGTCACCCCGGAGGCGTTCAAGCGGTATCAGGAAATCGCCGAAGAAATGGGCTTTCTGTACGTCGCCTCCGGCGCAATGGTGCGATCGTCGTACAAGGCTGGCGAATTCTTTTTAGCGAATGTCATTAAACAGCGCAAAGCGAAGGAAGCTGCGGCAGCGAACTAATGTTTTATCGTTAGAACTTCTTGTACAATACGAGCGAAAGAGTTGCAGACCATTCACTACACGCGACACCGCGCAATGTGACGAATCAGATCGGTTTCGTCGTCGACGAAATAAATTTCACGAATCTTCACCGTGAGAAGCAAGATTTTGAACGTGTAATTGATGTGCCAAGTCGACCACTCGCGCTCATTCGGCGCCCGGCCTTTGTAATTCGGGCCGTCGACGCTGCATTTCATGTACTTGAGCGTTCTTCCGTCGCCACGCGTGCTCGCGCCTCGCATGCGCGTCGACATGCGGCGAACGGATTCATTCAAACTCAATACAACTTCTTCTTTCCCTTTGAAATAATCACCGTGCACGTTCAAGTAATCTACGTCGTCGGAGAACAGCGCGCCGATTTCCTCCGCCGACGCCCACTCAAAGTCTTGATTTTGGATTGCGAATCCGAACGCTTTGGACAGCGCCTTTGGCCCTTTCGGCTCCTCGCGCGCGGTCAACCGCGTGGTAGCTTCCGACGAGGGTTTCGGCATCAGCGCGGGTAAGCTTTTCAAGTACGCAAACTTCTTCTCCGTCTCCTCGTCCAAACCTTGCTCGATCATAAACTTGGCCGCGTTGCGAACGGTTTCGTTCGAGGATTTCAACGCCTCCACGACCGTCGGATGAAGCTCATTCGACGGCTTCCTTTTCACGCGTCGTTTACCGTTCGTCCCATCGCGATCGTCACCGTCGACGCGCGTTCTCGTGAGTTCCAACGGATCAAACTTCGCCGCGACGTCCTCCGCGCGTTCGCGTTCGCCCTCGCCCTCGTCGAGCTCCTCCGCGGAGTCCCTCGTGGACGACCGACGCACTCGATCCTTCGTCGCGACGTCGCGTCTCGTCGACGCCGCGTCCGCGGCATCCGCGACGCGCTCGTTCGCCCCGTCGTCGTCCGCGACCGCGCGTTCGACGCTCGCGCACGCCCCCATCGCGCGCGTCGCGTCGCGCCCTCGCCGAACGTCCTTTCGTCTTCCGACCACCCTCGCGCGACGCGCGGCGCGCTCGAGCTCGCGTCGCGCGCGCGGGACGCCGCGAACGCGCGCGCGCGCGTTTCTATCGCGCGTCGCGCGCGCGCGGCGTCGAGAGAAACGCGCGCCTCGGGCGTGACGACGCGCGTCGGACGCGCTAACATCCAAGAACGTTCCGAAACGCTCGCGCGGCACTTCGCGACGCCCGCGCGCGGACGCGCGACCGCGTCGCGCGAACGCGTCGCGCGGTCGATGCTGGCCGACGTCGCGCACGCGCGATCGGCGTACGACGCGATCAAGGCGCTCGTGCTCCGCGACGGCGCGCGTCGAGGCGACGGCGTGTCGAGGGTGTTGAGCCGCGGCACGCGCGGCGACGGCGACGGCGACGCGCGCGCGCGCGCGATGGATAAATCGACGCAAGACGCGAGAGTGAAGGCGCTGTTCGCCGCGCTGCTCACCGCGCGGTCGGTGAAGAACGACTCGCGCGCGGTGGAGGTGACGAAGGGCGTGTACATCGGGAGCGTGGGCGCGGCGAAAAACGTCGAGGCGCTGCGCGAGCTCGGCGTCACGCACGTGTTGACCGCGTGCGGTGGAATGCCGCGCGAGGGGTTCTATCCCGATGATTTCGAGTACGCCACGTGCGCGGTGGACGATAAGCCCGACGCCGCGATCGATGAACACTTTGACCGATGCTTCGACTTCATTCGCGACGCGCTCGCGCGAGACGGAAAGGTGTTGGTGCACTGCTTTCAGGGTAAGAGTCGAAGCGCGACGATTTGCGCCATGTACATGATGCGCGCGCTCGGCATGGATTTAGACGAGGCGATGACCGCCATTCGTGAGGTGCGGCCGTGCGCGCAGCCGAACTCCGGGTTCATTCGAGCGTTGCGAGCGCTCGAGCGCTCGCTCGCCGCGCGCTCCGTTCCGAGCGGCGACGAGTCGCCGAAGAAGAAGACCAAGACGACCGCGCCGACGCGCGCGCGCTGAGCGCGCGCCGATCGCCGATGCGATAGCGCACGGAATTAGCCTCTCTCACCCACGGTCGAGATTGTGTACTCGTAGAAAGTAGGAAATTGACGTTGTAGCGAGCAGTCGCCCGCGCGAGCCAGACACAAGATGTTCACTCTCGACGAATGCACCGCCGCAGTGGCCGGCGCGCGCGGCGCGCGGTCGACATCGCGCTGGCAGGCGTCGCGGTACGAATGAAGTACGCGATGGCGACGCCCGAGCCGCCGCCGAACGCGCCGATACCGCGCACGGCGACGCTGAACGTCACCGATCGAGACCAATGGGACAGAATCTCGAGCGCGATCCTTTCCGGCGCCGGGCCGCGCGACGCAGGCGACGACGCGCTGAACGTGGAGCGGAAAGCGATGGCGAAAGAACTAGCGGCGATGCGTCGGTACGTCAAAGAGCTGGAGATCGAGCGGGAGGCGAGCGAGGAGCGGGCGGCGCAGAGAGAGCGGGACGCTCGGGACGCGGAGCAGCGCGCGAACGCGGGAGACGCGAGAAACGCGGAGAGGCTGGCTATGAAGGAGCTCGAGATGACGCAGCGAGAGCGTGAACTGATCTTAAGAGAGGAGGAAGTCGACGCGCGGGCGCGGGCGACGGAGGACGCGGAGGTTTTTGAGGCGAATTTGAAGAGACGCGCGGCGCGTTTGGACGAACGCGAGCGAGCGATGCGAAACGCGAGGGATGATTTAGATTTACGGGACGATCAACTCACGGAAGCGATCGTCGGGCTCGAGCGCGAAAATGAGGCTGTGCGTCGCGAGACGGCGGCGATGGAACGCCGTCGCGAGGAGATTGTCCGCGAGCTCACGGATCGGGAGGTGGGCGTATTGAAGCGCGAGGAGAGCGCCACGGAACGTGAGCACGAGTTGCGCGTGGTGGAGGGGCGTTTAGGAGCGCTGAAGGAACGCGCTTCGGACGAAGAGGCGCGGTTGAGGCGCGCGATAGAGCGCGCAGACGCGGCAGAGAAGCGAGAGGCGGACGTCGCCAGGCGACTTCACGAACTTGAAAACGACGAGCAGCGCGTGCGGACGAATTTGCGAGAGGTGCAGGCCGATGTGGGGCGCGCTGTCGACGTCAAGGCGAGCGCGCAACGCGAAACGGATGCGTTGAAGAAGGACGTCGAAATATTGCGCGGAGAACTCAGCGCGCTTACGGCTGAAAAGGCGCGACAAGTGCAATTCATCCAGAGCGTACGCTCCGATTTAGACGAGCGCGAGCGCGAAACTGCGGACGCGGCGGAAATCGCGGCGAACGAGTGCGAAGCCATCGCCGTTGCGTGGGACGAAATTGAAAGCATGCGCTCTGACTTGGAGCGTCAAGAAAAGATGATCGAAGACACGGCGGCACAGTTGGAAGAAAACGTCAAGGCGTTTGACCGCGACGCCACGGCGATGCGCGAGCGTCAGGAGGAAAACGAGCGAAAGCTCGATGAGTTGCGCGAACACGAGGAGTTTTTACGTCGATTAGCGAGCGAAAACGAATCAAAGGCGCGCGAAGTCTCGACGCTCGAAGCGGAGATCGCCGAGCGACTCCGCGACGTGGAGGCGCGAGAGGCGGAAGTAGCCGAATGGAGGCCGCAAATTGACGAGTTCAAGTCAAAACGAGTGGACATCGAGGCGCACGCGGCAGCGATCGAAACAGCCAAGACGCAACTCGTCGAGCTGAGCGCTCGTGAGAAAGAGCTCGAAGAGAAAGAGTTACAGCTCGAGCGACGCGAAGAGGCGGCGGCTCGTCAGTTGAGCGCCGCGGCTGAAGCGGAGGTAATCTTGAATGAAGAAAACGCCAAGTTGGAGCAAAAGCTGCAAGAAATGGCGCCGAACTTGATCGCCGCTGAGCTCGAACGCGAAGTGGTCGAATTAAAGATGGAGCTCGAACGCACGAAAGCCGCAGCGAACGCCGTGATGGCGAACGCGGACATGGAGCGACGACGCCGCGAGGAAGAAGAATCTTCCAGCGGCGCCGCCGCCGGCGACGCTGACCCTTTTGCCGCGGTCGGTGAGGAGAAAATTCGTCAAGAGGAGCGCGCGCGCGCAGAACAAGTCCTTGAGTCTAAGACGGCGGCGCTCTTACGCGCGAACGCGCTTCTAGATGCGAGAGAAAATGAGCTCGCCAAGCGCGAATTCGCGTTGACGGATGAGCTTGAACGACTCGAGCACGATACTGCGCGCCTGTTGACGCTACAAGACGAAGTGAACGAGCGAATGAAGGACGTGCTCGAGGTCGAGATGCACGGCATCGGCGGTGAGCCGCGCAAACGGCGAGAAGACGCGTCGGACTACGCGACCGTCGCCAACGCCGAGCGTCACGCGGCGACCATTCTCGCCGACGCGGAGGAGGTGCGCCGAACCGCGCGCGCCCACCTCGAGGCCGCTACGGCTACCGCACAAGCCGCGCGGGCGATCAACGACGCATGCGAGTCCAGCGAAAGAGAAGGCGCGGCGACGATAAAGCGCGTATCCGCCGTCGTGGCCTCGGCAATTCAGGCGGCGAAGCGACAGGGCGACGAATTACGCGCCCGCCGCGAGCAAGCCTCTACGTCCGTCGTCGCGCTCGATCGCGACGCCAAGATTGATTTACTCGACGCTCAACTCGAGTACGTCGCCAAGGCCAAGGCTGACCTCGACCGCCGCGAGGCGTCCATACGAAGCGACTCGTTCGCCGCGGCGTCTCGCCGTCGCGCCGACGCCGCG
Organism: Ostreococcus lucimarinus CCE9901; assembly: GCF_000092065.1. Taxonomy (NCBI): domain Eukaryota; kingdom Viridiplantae; phylum Chlorophyta; class Mamiellophyceae; order Mamiellales; family Bathycoccaceae; genus Ostreococcus; species Ostreococcus sp. 'lucimarinus'. Next base: position 625,976 of record NC_009360.1, read on the forward strand.
ACGTCCAACGACGAGCTCTCCTCCCGAGCCCGAACCGCGCGCCTTCGCGAGGAAGTCCACGGCGCCGCCGAGCATCTTCTCGAGTGTTTGTCTCAGGGCGAGACCGCGCTCGCGCGAGCCGACGCCGTGCTCCACGCGCCTCGCGTCTCCGAGCTCCGTCTCAAGCTCGCCGGATTACTCGGCGTCGCCGATCGTCTCGCGCGCGCGCGCGTCGACGTCTCCGGCGACGACACCGAAGAGGACATTTTATCCGATCGTCTCGCCGCGTTAGAGCACGAGATTCGTCGCGCCGGCGGTTGGTTCGAGGACTTGCGTCGCGCCGTTCGCGAGGTGTAATTTAACCAACTCTCTCCGCGCGCCGGGCGCTGCCATCGTCAAAAGTCGACGCCTCGCGACCGCGCGCGGCGCGATGGATCGCGCGCCCGCGACGGACGCGCCGTCCGTGTTCGCCCGGCTCGACTCCAACGCCGCCGCGCGCGTCGCGCGCGTCGAGGCGCGACGAAACGATGCGAAACTCGACGCGAATCCGCTCGAAGACGCGGCGAAATGCGTCGACGCGTTCGAACGCGCGCGACGCGAGATCGAGGACGCGCTGCGAGACGTCGCGCGCGATGCCGCGCGCGCGCGGACGAGCGCGCGGGACGACGCGGAGACGAACGAGGCGAGGGAGACGGGGAAGGCGGCGCTGCGCGCGGTCAACGCGCGCGTCGTCGATTTGGACCGCGCGACGGCGGAGTGGAGTTATTTCTTGCCGGCGTACGACGCGAGGGTGATGATGCGGAAGATGGGGGAGCTCAGGGAGCAGTTCGAGCGCGCGGTGGCGTGCGTGACGCCGAGAGAGAGGTTTAGGTTTAAATCGAGAGGGGGACGCGCGACGGTCGGGGGCGCGGCGGCGAGCGCGGCGACGCCGGCGAATCAAACGGCTGTCGCGATGGCGGCGCTGGATTTGTGCGACGCGGACGACGGGCCGGGGACGCGAGATAGGCGCGGGGAGACGATCGTGATCGATCGCGCGACGAATGATGGTGAGGATTACGCGTTGGAGAGGCTGGTGGATTGCGACATTTTCGTGCTCGGAGCGATTCGCGCTTTGCGGGCGTACGATTTGAGACGGTGTCGCGTGTACGTGCTCGCGATCGCCGGCAGCGCGCTCGTTGAAAACATCGTAGACAGCGTCGTGTGCGTCGCGACTCGACAGTTGCGCGTGCACGCGGCGAGACGGACGAACTTTCACGTGCGCGCGACGTCGAGACCGATCGTGGAGGATTCGCGCGAAGTCGCCTTTGCGCCGCGTTTTTCGATCGAATCGCCGAACGAAGAGGAGGTGTTGAAAGCGCACGGGTTATTTGAAGAGAATCACATGTGGAGAGAGGTCGATGATTTTTTGTGGCTCAAGTCGAGTCAATCGCCGCATTGGCGCTTGCTCGACGAGCGCGATCGAGCCGAAGACGAGCGAGCGACGCGAGAGCGATTCGACGAATTTCGTCTTAGGAAGTAGTCGTAGTCTTCGTGGAAGTCATCTTAGCACCGCCGCGACGACCAACGCACGATTCGACGTGCGCGCGCCATTCTTTCGCCGTCGGTTCGTTCGCGAGACATTCCTCGCAGCAGTTCCACTCGCCGCAACGCGAACACCGCGACATCGAGACATCTTCTTCCAGACATTTATCGCAGTACGCGCGTCGGCGGCAGATGTCGCAAACGACGAGAAGATACGAGCATTTTCGGCAAAAGCCAGCTTCCGCGCGTCCACAGTGCGCGGTGCGCAAGCGCAACTCATCTGGATCGTGCTTCGATCCCACTCGTTGTTGACATCGATCGCAAAAGAACGTGTCGTGGCACCTCGCGCACGCCTTCAGCACGCCGTGCGCGCAACGATAGCAATGCTCGCGAAGTAAATTCGGCGTGACGTGGCAATCGAGAAGCACCGTCCCCCCCGTGAGCGTCATGCACCGTCGACACAGCAACGCCACGGCTTCGCACTTTTTACATCGCGCCAAGTGATGATAATCGCACAGGAATTTCTTGCAATTCGCGCACTGCGAGATGTCCATCTCGCAGCGATGCCCCGCGTACGGGGCCAACCATTTTCGTATCGACACCGAAGTCTGCAACAGCAGCGAGATCTGAAACGCTGTGTTCTGAACCGCTGTGTTCGCGTCTTCGCCCGGTAATTCGCGACCCTCGTCGCGCTCGTGGGATTCGCACGCGTCCTGATACTTGGGCACGAGACTACGAAACGTCCTGTTCAGCTGCGAGCACACGAGGTTGCCGACGAAACTCGCCGGTATCGCGCCCTCGTTGCCGCAAGGGCAACGCGCGCGCGCGATCTCGGGCGTGTTGAGCCTGCTCAGGATGTGCGTCTCGAAGACGTCGTAGTGCGAGATCACGAAGGGCGTCAGATGGTCCGTCATGATGTGCCGCGTCGACGCGCGTCGTTACACGTCGTCGTCGGAGAGTCGAACGATCGATTCGCATCGTGCCTCTACCGCGCGCGTCCTCGAACGTACGCGTCGACGTTAAATATATCCTCGCTGAGAATCGGCCCACCCCGCTCGCGTCCCCGTCCCCGCGCGCGTTCGCGTTCGCGTTCGCGCGCGTTCGATTTCGCGCCCCCTCGCGCCGTCCCCGTCGTCGCCTCGCCGCCGCTCCCGCCGCCGCTCGAATCCCCCCCGCTCGAATTCACGATCACCGTCGTCGATATTCTCTTCGAAAACGACACGCTCTTCCGTCCTCGACGCGCGTCCGCGTCGTCGTCGTCGCCGTCGCGCGCGCTCGAAGACCTCGACAGCGACGACCGCCGCGCGCGCGCGCCGCCCTCCGACCGCGCGCTGTCCGTGCGCTCCATCGACGCCGTCGCGCGCGCGCGCCTCGCCTCGCTCGCCTCGCGCGTCGTCGTCGTCGTCGTCGTCGTCGTCGTCGTCGTCGTCGTCGTCGCCGTCGTCGTCGCGTCGTCGCGCGCGTCGTCGTCCGGCGTCGACGCGCGCGCGGCGCGGCAGCCGAGGCACGCCATCCGGACGAACGCGTCGCGCGTCGCGTCGGCGCGCGCGCGCGGCGACGCGCGCGCGTGTGCGGCGACGCGCGGCGCGACGCCGCCACATCATCGCGCGTCCGAACGATGTCGACGCCGCGCAAGCGCGCGCGCGCCGGCGACGGCGCCGGCGCGCGCGACGACGACGACGACGACGGCGACGACGACGGCGGCGGCGACGCGCGACGACCGCTCGTCGTGGACGCGCGCGACGCGACGCTGCCCGACGCGGCGCTCTGGGACGAACACGCCGAGCGCGGCGACGCCGACGCGCTGTTCGAACACGCGATCGCGCCGCTCGACGCGGCGACGTTCGCGACGTGCGTCGATAGACGCGCGGTGTGCGTCAAGCGCGGCGGACGGGCGCACTACGGGTCGTGGATGACGATGGAGGCGGTGACGCGGGCGACGCGCGACGGCGAGGCGCGGTACGGCGTGGATTTAGACGTGACGTCGTACGTCGACGGCGTGCGAAGGACGCATAATAGGAATAGCGACGCGGGACGCGAGGCCGACGACGAGGACGACGATGTCGGGGAATTGGTGGACGCGGACGCGGTGTTGACGCGGAGGTTCGGCGAGGAACGACGGTCGGTGCGGTTGTTGCATCCGCAGACGCGGTGCGACGCGACGTGGAAGATTTTAGCGACTCTGGAGCGGTATTTCGAGTGCGCGTGTGGGTGCAACGTGTACGTGACGCCGGCGAGTTCACAAGGGTTCGCGCCGCATTACGACGACATCGACGCGTTCGTGTTGCAGATCGAAGGCGCGAAGCGGTGGCGGGTGTACGAGCCGTTCGAGGACGAGACGCACCCGAGGACGAGCTCTAGGAACTTCACGCAAGAGGAGATCGCGACGCAGCGCGTGGTTTTCGACGACGTGCTCGAGGCTGGGGACTTTTTGTACCTGCCGCGCGGTTGGATTCACCAGGCGGAGTGCTCGTCGTCGACGCACAGCGTGCACGCGACGTTATCGACGAATCAATCCAACGCGCCGGCTGATGCGCTCGAAATCGCGTTGAACAACGCGCTGGCTTCCACGATCGACGGTCGCGCGGAGTTACGAAGGAGTTTCGTTTCCACGTTGAACGACGAGCGTCGTCGCGACGCCGCGTTGGAGGGACTGGGAGAAGAGTTGCGCGCGTTTGCGAGCGAGCTCCAAGGCGACTTCGGCGCGGCGCTCGTAGAGCACGCGTACGCGTCGCTCGAGGCACGGTTCATGATGCAACGGTGCCCACCGCCGGATTCACACTTGCTGCGATCGAAAGCGCGGTGCACCGGAGACGTCGCCGCGGCTGAGCTGCGGAGCGGCGCGAGAACGCGAGTGGCGTCGCAAATCGAAGGCGCGCCGTTTTCAATTTTACGAGAGAGCCCGGCGACGACGTTGTTTCATCCATTTCAAAATCGCCGCGACGGCGCGCACGTGCGCGTGCTCGGCGTCGATAGCGCCGACGAAGACCGACTCGGTCGCGTCGTCGTGCCGAGCGACGTCGACGACGAGCGTCTCGACGAGCTTCTGGACGCCGTGCGGTCGGGCGACGCGCTCGAAATCGCAAAAACGAACTTTCGCGAGAACAACTTTCTCGAGCTCGTGTGCGAGCTCGTTCGGTGCGGGGCGTTGGCGGCGTTAGATTAGATGAGTCGGAAATCGGGTATGAGAATAGCTTAGGTGAACTAAATAATATGATGTACAGTAATGATGGGCTAAAAAGCATATCCGATCGCATGACGTAACGGGTGATGAGCAAAAGTTAACAGTGAGGGATGATGACTCCGGTGGGGTTCGAACCCACGCCCTTTCGGACCAGAATGTTACGTTGCGATTGTTCTCGCATGGTACGAAAGCGGGCGCGCGCGCGACTCGCGTCGCGCGCGTTGTTTTTCCCGTAGTTCCTCCTCGTGTTCTCCTTAATCTGGCGCCTTAGACCACTCGGCCACAGAGTCCACAGAGTCCTCATAATACGATACTCATCAACGATAAATTCCGCCCACCGACCCGCGCGCGCACGCGTGCGCAAAGTTACGGGTTTCTCGATCGCGCGCGGCGCGCACATACCCGTGAGAGCCACTTCACACCGTGATTTAGGTGCGTCATCGCGCGCCCCCCCCGAAAAAAAACAAAAAAAACGCTGGCGCGTGAATCTTCGCGAATCGAATCTATCGCGCGCGACCCCCCCTGTCGTTGAGTCGCGACTCGCGGAACGCCACCGCACTTTTTCCCCGCGTCCGCGTCAGCGCTTCGCCCGACGGCGACGGCACTCCCCCGCACGCGCGACCGACGTCGCCGCGACCGACCCACGGCGTCCACGCGGTCGCGACGCGCGCGTCGAATCCATCCCAGACAGAGTTCCGCGCCGAGCGCGAACGAGGTGCGCGCGGTCGAGCGACGACGCGAGCGGACGATCGCGGGGACGACCGCCGCGCCATCTTATAAGATGGGGGAATCCAGATCTCGCGGGGACGGACGGACGATTCGTTCGTTCGTTCGTTCGTTCGCGGTTCGCGGTTCGCGGTTCGCGATGGATCGCGATGGATCGCGACGCGTTTCGCGCATCGCGCGTACTGACCGCGTCTCCGTCGTCACGCAGAAGAAAGCCCTCCGACCGATCGCTCGAGATTCGGAATGACTTTTAAAGACGCCGCCTCGGCCGTCGCGACGCTCGGAAATTCCGATGACGAAGCGACGAAGATTTCGGTGATAAACGCCATCGGTGCCGCGATGACGTCCTCGGCTGATGTTTCGGCGCACGCGGAGATCACGCTGAGCGAACCGCTCGTCGCGGCGCTCCTCGCCGCGTCGGCGGACAAAAAGTCGAGCGACGTGTGCGCCGCCGCCTCGGCGACGCTTCAAACGTTGGCGACGAAAGCGCACGATTTCGTCGTCGGCGCCGCGATCATTCCGGCGACTCTCGCCGCGCTCGATCCGAAGGAGCGCTGGCAGACGCAAGTCGCCGCCGCCGAAGTGTTGTCCAAGCTCTCCGACTGCGCGCCGCAAGCCGTCGCGTCGAACATGATCTCCATCTTGCCCGTCGTCACGTCCATGGTGAACGACGCCAAGAAGGAGGTCGCGGATGCGACCAGAAAGGCTCTCGAGCGTCTGTGCCACACCATCGACAACCGCGACGTCGAACCGTTCATTTCGGCGATGGTTGAGGCGACGATTGATCACGAGAAAACCGACGAGTGCGTGCAAAAGCTCGCGTCGACGACCTTCGTGCAAACCGTCACGGCGGCGCCGTTGGCGTTGATCTCGCCGATTCTCCTCTTGGGGTTCCGCGCCAGGACGACCGCGACCAAGCGCATGTCCGCCGTCATCGTGAACAACATGTCCAAGCTCGTGGAGGATCCCGAGGACGCGGCGCCCTTCTTGCCCAACCTCTTGCCCGCGGTGTCCAAGGCGTCGGACCAAATCTCCGATCCCGAGGCGCGCACGGTGTGTGGCAAGGCTTGTGAGCAGTTGCAATCGATCGAGGACCGATTGAAGGACGCGTCTTTCAAGTCCAAGCGAGCCGTCTTCGACGTCGTCAAGGGCGAGGTGGACAAGCACCTCGGCGCCAAGTTCGACGCTTCGTTGTCCACGTATTACACCACCATCGCCTGCGCGTTGGTGAACGCGAAGTGCCATGACTACGATTACGAGGAAGCGTTCAAGTCGTTCGACGCCGTCAAGGAAGTTCGCGCGCTTCACGAAGCCTTGGACAAGATTTACGGCGACGTCGAAGTCGACGACGACGACGACGACACCGCCGACGTCTTGGCCGATTGTCAGTTCACCTTGGCGTACGGTTCAAAGGTTTTGTTGCACAACACCAAGTTGAAGCTCAGGCGTGGCCACAAGTACGCCCTTCTCGGCGGTAACGACAGCGGTAAGTCGTCGCTCATGCGCGCCATCGCCAACGAACAAGTTGAAGGCTTCCCGCCCGCCACCGAGCTTCGCACCGTCTTCGTCGAAGCCGACATCATCGGCGAGCTTTCCGATTTGCCGTGCGTGGATTACATTCTGGCCGATCCGCGCATCAAGGCGGCGGGCATTTCCGAACAGACGGTGGAGAAGATGCTTCTCAACGTCGGCTTCGGTGAGATGCAAAACGGCGCGCGCAACTTGGTCACCTTCCTTTCGGGCGGCTGGCGCATGAAACTCGCGCTCGCGCGCGCGATGTGCTTGAACGCGGATATTTTGCTCATGGACGAACCCACGAACCACTTGGACGTGATGAACGTGAAGTGGGTCGAAGAGTACTTGAAGTCTCTCACCGACGTCACCGCGATTTTGGTTTCGCACGACACCGGCTTTGTCGACCGCGTGTGCAACAACATCATCTCCATCGAAAACTTGAAGTTGAAGCAGTTCCGAGGTAACTTGACCGAGTTTGTCGAGAAAAATCCCAAGGCGAAGTCCTTCTTTGAGCTCAAGAGCTCGACCGGTTTCGTCATGCGCTTCCCACAACCGGGTTACATCGACGGCGTCAAGTCCAAGGGCAAGCCGCTGATGAAGATGGCGCACTGCACGTACACTTACCCGGTGAACAACGCGCCAACCGTGAAAGATGTCACCGTGCAAGTCTCTCTCGCCTCGCGAGTCGCGTGCGTCGGGCCGAACGGTGTTGGCAAGTCGACGATGATTAAGCTTCTCACCGGAGAAATCGTCCCGCAAGAGGGCACGGTTTGGAAGCATCCGAACGCGCGCGTGGCGTACGTCGCCCAGCACGCGTTCCACCACATCGAGCAGCACTTGGACAAGACGCCGAATGAGTACATTCGCTGGCGTTACCAGCACGGCGACGACAAGGAAGCTTTGGTCAAGGACACGATGACGCTCACGGATGAAGAGCGCGAGCGCTGCAAGCAGCCGATCATGATTGACCTCGGAAACGATGAGAAGGGCAACCCGATCAAGCTCAAGATGGCCATCGAAAAACTCACCGGCGGTCGCAAGCAAGTGAAGAAGGAGTACGAGTACGAAGTGCAATTCGTCGGTCGTGATTACAACTCGAACCGCTACTTGCAAGCGTCCAAGCTCGCGAAGTGGGGCTTCGAAAAGCACATGAAAATTGTGGACGAAAAGGTCGCCGCTCGCGCGGGCGCCATGCACACTCCGTTAACGACGGCGAACGTCGAGAAGCACCTCGAAGACGTCGGCTTGGACAAGGAGTTTGGCACCCACACTCGCATGGGTGCGCTTTCCGGCGGGCAAAAGGTCAAGGTCGTCATCGCGGCGTCCATGTGGAACTGCCCGCACATCGTCATTCTCGACGAACCGACCAACTACTTGGATCGCGATTCCCTCGGCGCGCTCGCGGGTGCGATTCAAGTCTACGAAGGCGGTGTCGTCATGATTACGCACAACAACGAGTTCTGCTCTGCGCTTTGCCCGGAGACTTGGCTCATGGAGAAGGCGGACGACGGCATCGCGCGATGCAACTGCAAGGGCGACGCGGAATGGATGGCCAAGGCTGCCAAGAAGGACGTCACCGCCGCCGCCGCGCTCGAAGAGTTCACCGACGCTTTGGGCAACGTCGTCGAAGTCAAGAAAAAGGTTGACAAGAACAGCAAGGAGGCGAAGAAAAAGGCCAAGCTCAAGGCGAAGCGTCGCGCGCGCGGCGAAGAAGTGAGCGACAGCGAAGACGGCGAATGGGAAGGCTTTGGCGAAGGCGAGGATTAATCGTCGCGTCAATCATCTCTACCGATCGCACAGAGAATCAATACCTCGCCACACGTCGACCGCGCGGCGGCTTCTCCTTTACCGCGCCCCGCGCTCTTCGGTCGCACCTGAATAATCTTTACACCGTTACCAACACACCCACCCGAATGTAATACGCCCGCGCGCGAGGACGGGACTCGTTGTAATTACGCACACGTATCATACACAGTTATTAACCAATCTTTTATAAAATGTATCTGCTACGTCGATCGAGGCGCGGGAGCGGTGAAAAAGGCGTGCAGCGACGCCTGTTGTCTGTTGACTTGTTTCAGCGGACTGCGCTTTCGAGGCGTTGACGTCTTCGATTTCGGGCTAGTCGAGCGTCGACGTTGCGCTTGCTTTGTCTGCCACATTCGGAGCGCCTCCATGTCGCGCTTCAGGCGCGCCTCGGTTGCGGCTTTCTTTTGTGCGGCGAGAATTTCAGCCTTGGACGGTTTCTTCGGCGGGCGCAGAAGAGCTTGTAACAATCGCGCGAGACGCGTTTTGAGCGTCGACAATGGCGGCCAATCCACCACCTCGCGGTACTCGCCGTCGTCGTACACGCCGGTTCTCGCGGCGAATCGTAACGATCGATCGTTACGCACGCACTCGAGCTGCTTCTCGAGCGCCGGCGTGTACCCCGGCGTGTAGCCGTAGCGTAAAGAACCGCGAAGAAGATCGGCGTCATCCTCCGTCGTCCACCACGACGCTGGGACGGTCGCTTTGTGCCCGAGAGTTGGAACATTAAACTCCGCCTTTTCCTTTGGCAACCCAGTCTTCAAGGCCGTTTGCGCCGAATCCGCGCCCTCGACGTCGATCAGTTCTTCGTCTACTTGCACGAGTTTCGCCAGCGCCGCGCGCTGTCGCATCAGTTTGGCGCGGCGCGGCATGGCGCGGAGCATCTTCGTCCACAACACGCGACTCACGAGCGCGTTGGTCGCTCGTTCGGGAACGACGACTCGCTCCAAAGCCGAAAACACGGCGGCTTTCGTCTCCTCGGTATCTTCGCCCTCGTCGCCATCTTTGTCATCATCCTTGTCGCCATCATCGTCCTTGTCGCCGTCTTGCACATCACTCGCGCGCGTTTGTACCGTCGAAACGCCGTCGCTCGTCGACTTCCCTCGAGCGGCTTCGATGGCGGCGAACATGGCCAGAATCGCGTTCGCTACCTCCATCTTCTGCTCGAACGGCTTGTCCACGTCCAGGGTCCCATACGTGACGGCGCGAAAAACGTTCCCATCTGGTGCGCCGAAAGCGACGACAGCATCGATAGTTTGCTCAACTTCGTACGTCAACCAGTTTAGCTTCGCTTCCTCTCTCGCGCGCTCCTTCTCCGCCGCGCGCTCCTTTCGGCGCGCCTCACGATCTTCGTGTCTGAGCTTCTTGTCCTCCTCGCGCTGACGCTTGGATTCGGCTCGGCGCTGGTTGTACGTCTCGCGCGACGACTTTCGACCGTGAGGAGGCGCTTCGGCGTTTTGTATGAGCGCAACACTTTCTTTGTAGTTGACCTTGCGCCGCTTGCGCGGACCTTCGACGGCGAAACGCTTGTCCACGACTTGCTCAGCCGCCTTGTCTTTCGCCGCTTGAATCGCGGTGCTCCCGAACGCCTCGGCCCAGAACGTTTCGTCATCTACGTCATCACCTGCCTCAGCGCCGAATGTGGCCACGGAGAACGAGTTACCGACGCGCGGACCAACCTCTCGGTGCTCGGCGCGACGCGCGAGAATCTCGTCGATGTCCTCCGCCTCGAACGCGTTCGCCTCTTCACCTGAACCGTCCTTCAGGGCACCGTGAACACCGAATTTGAGCAACTCGTTTATTCTCTGCGCTTGTTCTTTAGCCGTCTTCTTAGATTGACGCCCCTCGCCACCGCCGTACTCATCGTCGCCGCCGCCGCCCAGGATCGCCTCGTCAAGACCGTACTTTCTCGAAGCCGTCTCAAACAACGACTGCTCGTACGTGTCCTTGGTGATGAACCGATACACCTTCACTTCTTTGGTTTGACCGATACGATGACAGCGCGCCATAGCTTGCAAGTCATTCTGCGGATTCCAATCAGAATCGAAGATGATGGCGGTATCCGCGGACGTGAGCGTGATGCCCATGCCGCCCGCCCGAGTCGAGAGCAAGTACGCGAATCCCGCGCCCGGAGTGTTGAATCGATCGATGCCCGCCTGGCGATTTTCCGCGGACGTGTTACCATCTAAACGTTCGGTTTCATGACCGGATGCGTTCATGAAATCCTGAATAAGGTCGAGAACCATGGTGAATTGCGAGAAAATCAACACCTTGTGTCCGTCGCGTTTGAGCTTGGCCAGAAGCTTGGCGAGCAAGCCCATCTTCCCGCTTCCCTCGACGAGCAACTGCAGCGCGTTGGGCGGTTGATCACCCTTTTCCGCACACGCCGCCAACCGTTTATTCGTGTAGTCTTCTTCCAACCCGTCGCACAAGAATGGATGATTGCACACCTTGCGAAGCTCCATGGACAAGTTGCGAAGCTGCGGGACGCTCTTCACCTTGGATCCTTCCAACAAGACGTGAATTTGGTTCTCATACAGTGCGCGGTAGTACCCTCGCTGCTGCGCCGTGAGCTCTACCCAGACCACAACTTCTTCCTTCGCCGGGATCTTTTCCACATCCTCCTTCATTCGTCGCAACATGCGAGGCTTCAAAAGTTCGCGCAGACGCATGACTTGCTCGGCGTCGACGTCGCCGGATTCGTCACAAAACTCGTCTTGGAAATCCTCCCACGAATGAAACTGTCGAGGATCTAGAATGTGCAGCATGCCGTAGAGTTCTTTAATATTATTCTGGATCGGCGTTCCGGTGAGTAAAAGCAACCAATCATATCGAAGCGCGGTCACCGACAGCGTCGTCTGCGAGTTGACGTCTTTGAGTTTGTGCGCCTCGTCGACGACGCACATCGCCCAAGAAAACTGCTCGAACAATTCCGTGTTCCGACGCACGTTCTCAAAACTCACCAACATGACGTCAAACTTCACCCTTCGCGTCCCCGGTATGAAGAACTCGTGCTCGGCGCACATCTCGCGATCCGCCGCCGAGCCGTCGTACACGACGGCGTTCATGTCGGTCCACTTTTCCATTTCGCGCTTCCAGTGTCCGAGCGTGGTGAGCGGGGCCACGACGCACACGGGTTGTCGTCGACGGATGAGGTTCTTGCGCACGTACTCAATCACCGAGATACACTGCGCCGTCTTTCCCAAACCCATCTCGTCGCCCAAAATGACGTTGCGTCCGCGGCAATAATTATTCACCATCCACTCGAAGCTCGTCACTTGGTACTCGCGCAGCGCCATGTTGTTCTGAAACTCCGGTGGCACCGGCTTGCCGTGTGGCATTTCCGTGCGTTCGAAAAATTCTGGCTTGGAAAATCGCCAATACCGCGCCACCTGCGCCTCGTCCACCGGAGTCGCTAAACTTTCGCTCGCTTCCCACGTCGCCGCCGCGTACCCGAGCCCGCACCACTTGACCAAATACTCCACCGAACCCTCCGATTCGCCGTCTCTGTGCGCGATGACGCGATCGATGACGTCATACATCGCCGGATACGGCGCGTCCTGCGCCTCGACGCCGTGATGCTTGCGCAGAAACGTCTTCAGCTTGTGCGGCGCCTCCCGCTGGAGCGTCTCCTCGATTTCCCACGAGCATCGTCTATGGCTCACGCCTTCCCACTTCACGCAAAATTCCAACGTCGACGTCACCGTTCCATCTCCGTCTTTCATCGCGCGACAGTACACTATTTTTTCCACCACGTCCCGATCGATCTCGTCGTCGTCTTCACCGCCCGCGTCCGCGTCGTCGTCCTCGCTCGCGCTCGTCATCAATTCGTCGTCGTCGTCCGAGTCCACCTCCTTGAACGCGCCGCGCGCCGCGCGCGCCGTCGCCCGTCGCGGTCGTCCTCGGACGTCCTCCGCGACGTCATCGCCATCGAGCGACGATAACGATTCGTCCGACGTTTCGCTCGCATCGCTCGCGTCGTCGTCGTCGTCGTCGTCGTCGTCGTCGTCGTCGTCGCTCGGTTCCGACGCGCTCGACCGCGCGTCATCGTCTGCGTCTTCGTCGTCGCTCGTCCACGTCTTCGCGCGCGCTGAACCGTCGACACGACGACGGACGGCAGCGGCATCGCGTTCATCGATCGCGTCGCGCGCGTCGTACGCGAACGCCTCGAACGGCGGATTCATGCGTCGTCGTGTGCGACGCGACGCGAATCGAATTTGAAATCGCGTCTGAGAGTCGGACATTCGGCGCGTGTACAAACGTATGTACAAACAGTGAAGACATATATACCACGAATGTACACCAGTGTACGTATTGTGTGTACACGCACGCCCATATCGCGCGCGCGCGCGAACCGTCGTTTCGCGCGCGTCGACGTCGCGAGGCGACGGCACTCGCCGTCGCGCGATGCGCGCGCGCGCGACGCCGCGCGCGCCCGCCGCGCGCGCGACGTCCGCGGCGCGCGCGCGACTCGGACGCGCGGCGCCGACGCGACCCGCGCGCGACGCGCGCGAACGCGACGCGCGACGGCGACCGAAGACGCCATCGCGACGACGACCGAAGACGCGCGCGGTCGTCGACGCGCGCGAACGACCGCGGGGCGCGGGGCGCGGCGCGCGAACGTGGGACGACGCGGACGCGACGCGAGAGGTCGGGACGAGCACGACGGCGCAGGCGCGCGCGAACGCGGTGAATATCTTGCTCGGCGTGGGGACGCTGAGCGTGCCGTACGCGCTGCGCGAGGCGGGATGGAGCGGATTGGGGGTGCTGATGACTTTGGGGGTGGTGACGAATTATACGGGGAAGATTTTGATCAAGTGTCAGCGGCGAGGGAGCCTGCCGGCGAATGAACGGTCGGTCGACGTGAGAAACGCGGCGGAGCTCGCGATGAACACCGGAGTGTGCGGCGATGAATTTTGCGCGGATGTGGACTACGACGACGCGCGGTTTCGGGCGATGCGATCGCCTCGTCGGGCGTTGATGTCGTACGAGGACATCGGAGAGGCCGCGTTCGGGGTGAACGGGCGGAATTTCATCACGTTCGTCTTGTACACGGAGCTGATTGGCACCGCAGGCTTGTTTTTCATTCTCGAGGGCGATCATCTGGCGAAGCTTTTCCACATGCAAGGTAAAGAGGAACTCTTTTCCGCATGCGCGGCGCTCGCGATGGTGCCAACGACGTGGCTGTTAGATTTATCCAGCCTGTCGTACGTCGGCGCGCTCGGCTTGTGCGCTTCGGTGAGCGTCACCGGCGTGATGCTGTACGAATTATTTAGCCAAGTCATATCGACCGGAGAGTTGCCTCGGGCGGCAGCCGAGACGGCGATGATACATTACTCTACGTTTCCCGTGAGCTTTGGCCTTTTGGCTTTCGTGTTCGCCGGTCACGCGGTGTTTCCCGCGATTTACGCGAGCATGGAGAAGCCGGAAGAGTACGAGGAGATGCTCGACAATTCTTACGCCATCGTGGCCTTGAACTGTCTCGCGCTCGGCGTTGCGGGATACTGCTTATATGGCGACAACGTTGCTGATCAAGTCACCCTGAACCTTCCAGCGGGATCGCTCGCCACACTCGCGTTCGCGTTGATTACTGTGAACCCGTTGGCGAAATTCGCGCTGACTTTGGATCCCGTCGCCAAGGGCGCCGAAGAAAAACTCAAGCTCCGCGTCAAGGAGTCCAGCAAAGATGCATTCATCTCTCGGCTTGTTCGTACCACGCTCGGCGTCACTGCGCTCGGTATCGCCGTCAAGCTTCCATTTTTTGGCGTCGGCATGTCGCTCATCGGCAGCGTGTTGACGCTCACCGTCTCTGTACTGTTTCCATCGCTGTGCTATCTCCGCATGTTCGACGACGACATCGACGACGCCGAGAAACTCATCAACTACGCGATATTAGCCATCGGCACCGCGTGCGTCGTTTCCGGCACCGCTGGCGCGCTCGACTCCGCCTTCGCCGTCGCCGCGTAACCGACGCCGCCTGCTGTAAATTCACCATTCAGTTACGCACCGCACTGCGCCGCGCGCGCGCGCGATGCGTCACCCACGCGCGGCGGCGCGGCTCTACGCGTGCTTCGCGTGCTTCGCGTGCGCCACGTTCGCGCGCGCGCGCGCCATCGACGACGCCGCGCGCGCGACGACGATGGATTACATGCGCGCATCGACGTTCGACGACGACGATTGGCGCACCGGGAGCGCCGACGTGACGTCGCTGATACGGTATAATAACCACGCGCGTCGATATCTGCACGCGTGCGCGCCGACCGAGGCGTGGGACGCGGCGGGACGGTTTCTCTCGTCGCTCGATTGGGCGCTGGCGGGGGACGACGGCAACGCGAACGTGCTGCACGAGTTTAACGATTTACCGACGGTGAAGCACCTGGACGTGAGCCTGCGGATGGATTATCACGCGAGCGCGAAGAATGGAAATCTGCGGAGGTTGGCGATGTGCGACGCGGCGGCGGGACGAGGAGGCGGTGATGCGTGGTGCATGGGATTGGAACGGTCGAGCGCGTTCGCAAGACATCGGCGATGGTGGCGAAGGTTGAGCGAGGAATACGAGGATGGGCGACATCCGTATTGGTTGAGTGAGTACATGGAGTTTGATATGAGCAAGGGGGAGATCGATCCGACGGCGAGCGTGTTTCTGGAGCACTTGCCGGAGAACACGGGGCGTCACGACGAGTACGTCCCGGCGTTGCGCGAATACTTTAAAGCCATCGAAGCGCGCGTGCCGCCGAGGTTGTATGACAACGTGCAGCGTGTGATCGATTTGGTGACGGGAGAAGGGTTTGACACTTCTATCTGGGCGGCAGGGATAATGTTCAGTCGTTCAGTCGCGGCAAAAGATGATGGCAAAATTGACAGCGTGCGGTTGTTGATTCATTTCAATCGCCACGACAAAGAAGCGACGAAGGAGGGCGATGAAGATGATGACGACGGGTACAGGAGCGAGAAGACTCGTCAAATGGTGCAGTTCCTCGAGATTTTGCATTGGGACGGAGACTTCGACGAGTTCGATCGCATCGACGATTATTTCTTGGACGACGGCGGCGTCGGATCCGTCCTGCAAGTCGACGTTCTCTCTCGAGCGCCGACGGATAACGCGCCCTCCATCATAGGCTCGCGCGTGGGCGTCGAAATCACCGTCGGTACCGTCCACGGTAAGAACAAGAACATCATGCCTAGGCTCGGTACGCTCGTCAGCGAGGGCTTAGCCGATGACGCGTGGTGGCAAAACTTCACCGGCGCTCTATGTGCCAAAGGCAGACCGCCTACCGACGCGGCAAACGCATTCTCCGTACTACGTCGTCCGTGTGTCGTCAAGCGCCGCACGGCCGCGGATAAGCGTGAATTGCGCAAACCCGACGGCTCGGGATTGCTTCCCATGCTCGCCATCGCCGCGAGCCACGTCAAATTCATCGTCCAGCCCGGTCGGCCTCTGTACGCGAAGACGTACGTCGTGACCCAACACTCGATGCGTCACTGTCTCAACACCGTCGCGTACAAGACCACCCCACGCGGCTTACCCGAGTATTCACTGTGTGTTAAATAGCCATTCGTAAATAGTCCCGCGCCATCGCGTCGCGCATCGGCCCGTTTCGCGCCGCTCGTCTCCGCGCGTGGCGTCGCCGCGGCGCCTCGTTCGAGTCTTCACAACCGCGCGCGCCGCGATCGCCCGTGTTTCGTCCGCGCGCCGCGCGAACGCTCGATATCTATCGCGCGCGCGTTCTCCGCGCGTCCTGACGCGCACGAACGCGTCGCGCGCGTCGAACGACGTGAATCGTTCGCGCCATGATTCCATCCTCCGAACGCGCGAGCGAACGCCTGACGAGCATCTTGAGCAACGCCGAGTGGGTCACGCGACGGAACGAGCGCGGTGGTGATCATTACATCGCGCGCGAACGCGTCGGACGCGAGTCGAGGGATGACTCGACGAAGTCTGTGTGGACGGGGTCGCTGTCGATGAGTCGACGAGGTCGACCGCTGGCGAACGAGACGCGACCGAACGAAACAGTGGACGAAACCGTCGGCACGGCGATGAAATCGACGTTTGGAAGCGGAAATCTAGAATACATAGGAGCGAGCTCGGCGCAGGCGAGCGATGCGGATGTGTCTGATGGGGAAGAGCGAGTGCCTTCGACGTCGACGAGACTGGCGGGACGGACGAGTCAAACGATCGATGATTTAAGTAATTTAGTGCAGTCGAGGACGATCACATGCCAGTTAGTGGCGCAAGCGCCACCTACGGGGGCGAATATTCCAGGGACGGCGCGGGGCGAGGGATTCGCGCGGGCGAGCGCGGCGGGGAACGCGCTGCCAGAAATAGTGCACGCCGAGTGCGTGGCGCCCGGGGACGATGATTGGCCGGATGTTTGGGATCCCATAGCGTTGTTGCGACTGTATCCACTCTCAGCGCATCACGTGACGCCGTTTCATCAGATACACGCTACGTTGACGGATTGCAGAGATGATGCGGCGAAGGACGCCGAGGGCGGAGAACCCGTGCCAGCGGCGGCGCGCATGGACCTTCCGGATGGTTACGTCGTCTTTATCGTTTCCGACACGGGCTTGCCAGATATCGTGCGCGATGCCGTGGGGCCGACGAGTGGGAGCACGAAACGTAAGACGGATGAGTCGAAGAAACCAAAGCCGTTGTGGGCGATCATTCAAAGCATCGTTCCGCTCGTCGCGCCGCAGCCGCCGGCTTCGGTGCCCACGCCAGACTTGAAACCGACGCGTGGGATCCTTCGGGGTTGGGTACCGCCGCCGAAAGAACCGGCGATTGACGAAACGAACAACATGGGTCTCGGGCACGCGGCGGAAGAGCAGGAGGGCGTGCGTATGCCCGAGGAACTCTCGGGTGTACACCCAGCCGCGGAGACAACGGACGAAGAGAAATCTTTGAGTTCGGCGCACGAGATGACGAGTGGAGTCGAACGCGAGGGTATGGGCACCGTGACTCCGGTTGTGAGCGAAGAAACGAGCGAGTTAACGTCGGGCACATCTGAGATAGATAGAGTGACGATCAAGATTGGCGGCGATGACGAACTAGACGACTGGCTTTCGCCGCCGCTCGCGCGGCGTAAACGTAAGTCTATCGCCGGCCCATCGTCTGGATCTGGGTCTGATGGCGAAAACTCTGACGACTCATCCGGGCGCGAATTTGCCAAACTGAAACGCACAGCGACGTCGCCGACGGCGTCGCCGAGCTCGTCTGAAGGCGAAGAAGACAGAGTTCCGATGGAGGGTCAACACGAGATTCCGACGAGCGCGGCAGCGATCGCGCAAGTCATCTCGCCCGAACAACGCGTACCGTGCATTCCTCTCACTGGCTTGCGTTATATGCTCCTAGGATTCGAAGTCAATCACCCGCATGTGGTTTTCTTGATCAAGTCACTCGCCGACGAGGGCGCCGTGTACGTGAGCGACGCAAAGCCAGAAGAAGTCGACTTGATCGTCGTTCACCCGCCATTTTTGCAGCTCTTATCCGCGCCTCAGTTTCCAGTGCACGTTTCAGATTTCATTAGAACCAGGCACACTCGGTTTGCGCTCGGCTTGCGCCATCTGGAACTTTGCTTGGAGTACAAGCGCAGGCTTGATCCGCGACTTGAAACCGCAGAGGTTTTCCCCGAAGGTGTCCTGGTTGTCATGGACGATAGTGCGTTGACGAATGACGAAGACGCTTTACATCGAGTTGTACGCCTACTCGCGCAAGCTGCCGCGGCAAGCGCTGCCGCTGCCGCGGCGAAAGGCATATTTCACTACGGACAAGACGGGAATCGCGAGAATCCACCTTGGCCGTGGGCTATTAAAGTCGCCAACAGCACGATCCAGAAGCTCATGATGACCAAGCTACGTACGATGCAAACTAACACGGAGAAGGCGTGGAAGATTGAGACTATGATCAAGGCCTTGCACGCGTACAAGCACGCTGGCGATCGAGCTGGAAGAGGCGCGAGAGTGATGGGTATTACGTGGGAGGAAGCGTCGCACCAGCCCGTGGAAGATCCACCGCAAGCGGTGCGCGATGCGGTCAAAATAGCTTCGCGTCACGTATCTATGTGTCGGGCTGTGTTTTTAGTGAGCGAAGACCCGAAGACACTCGCCGCGGCGAAAGGGCACACGAGCATCCTGTCTGGCTCTGCGAACGACGCCTGCGACTTTTTGACGCAACTCGTTCGCGAGATGTGGGCAGAGACCAAAGCGGCGCGAACGGGCATGAACGTGCACGACAGTAATTTGCGTAAAGCAATGTCGGTGAGCGAACCTTCCGCGAGCGAAGTCGTCTCCGATGCGCAGCACTCGATGAAGCTAGCGGACGTCGAGGACGAAGTCACCGGCGGCGGTCTCGGGCAAAAGCTAACAACGAAAAAAGTTGTCAAGTTCCCTACCATGATCGATGACGGTGGTCAAAGCACGCGCAGTCGCGGTCGATATAGTCCGCCGCCTTCGCCCACGCGCACGAACTCCGGACGCACGGGCGAAGATACGAGTAAAGATACGAGTAAGACGTCGACGGGCGACGCCCCGACCGACGGCGAAGAAACCGCGCAGTCGCCCATCGTGACGCCTCATAAGAAGCTTTGGCGACGTCGGCGAGTGTGATATATGAATCATTTGTACATTATACGACTAGTTGCATGTTTGACACCACCGTGTCCTCTAATCAGCGAAGAGATAGTCGAGCAGGGGCGCGACGCACGCCACGCTCATCGAGTTGCCCAAAAGCGTGTACTTTTGACGAGTGGTCAAGTTCGACGGCCACGCGAAATCATTCGGAAGTGAGTGCAACCGTGCGACCTCATCGACGGTAAAATATCTTAAACGTACGTCGCTCGCGCCATCGCCCATGCGCCCGTCCCACGTAGCCTTGTCGACGCTTTGATTTGCCACGACGGATCCCGTGCCTTTGACGTATTTGTAGTAACTCTTTGTGAAGCAGTTGCACGTCGTGTCTTCAGCGGTGACTATGTCTATGCTACCCTTGGCGCGATCCACGTCATCCTGCTTGACCGCGTTCGCGCGCCAAATATCATCGGTTGCACGATCCAGAAACCTCGAGAGCGGCGCGACGACGACGTCGGCGTCCCTGACGTCGTCGAAATCCGGAATCCACTCCCTGCGATGCGACAGCTTGCTCGGCGGAGGCGAGCGTCGTATCTCGTCCACGCCGTCCTCAAACGCGCGCGTCGAACGGGCGAGCATGAAATATCTCGGCCGACTGTAAGGCACGCCGAACATGGTCGGTGTGAGTATGAACTCTTGCGCGTGGAACGCCGACGCGGAGAGCGCGTCTCGCAGCGCGTCTCGCATGCGACTCGTCTCGAATCCCACCACGTTCTCGACGAACACGTACTTCGGCCGCGCGCTCGCATCCATCTTCACCATCTCGTCCACCAACCGCATGAAGCTCTCCGCGCGCCCATCGTCGACGTCCAACTTTAACCCCGCGCGCGTGAACGGTTGACACGGCGGCGACATCGCCCACGCCTCCGCCTTCGTCTTCACCAGCGTCTCCATCGCCACGCTCACCAAGCTCTTCTGCGACGGTCGCGTCCCATAATTCATCGCGTACGCGTCGCACGCGTTCGGATTCACGTCGTACGCGCCGCACACCTCCGCTTCGTCGCCTCGCGCGCGTCGCAGCGCCGCGTGCATGACGCCGACGCCGCAGTACATCTCCAGCACTCGCAATTTCCCGCCCCTCCGCGTCCTCGCCGTCGCGCCGTCGCGCGTCCCGTCGTCTTCATCGTCTCTCGCGCGCGTTCGCTTCGTCATCGCGCGCGCGCTCGAGCGTCCGCGCCGCCGCGCGTCGCTTCAGCGGTTCGTTAAAAATGTAAAACCCGCTCGCGACGCCCACGCACGCGGCGACGAGCGGCGGGCCGATCCCGCCGCCGCGCGACGCGCGGCCGAACAGCGCGCGTCCCGGGAGCATGCGGCGCGCGCGCGCGCGTCGAGCGTCGTCGGGCGGCGCGCGTCGCGGTCTGCGGCGCGCGTCGTATACGAACGCGACGAACCGCCATCACTCGAAACCCTAACGCGGCGCGAAGATAAAGACTGACGTCAGCGCCATCGTTATCCGACGGCGACGGCGACGGCGACGCGCGCCACACGCCGACGCGACGCGCGCCGACGAACGCCGCGCTCGACCGCGCGAACGACCACCGCGCGCGCCATGCTCGCCCAACGCCACGCCGCGAGCGCCGCGGGCGCGCGCGCGCCGCTCGCGCGAAACGCGACGACGCGACGCGCGACGACGCGACGCGGCGCGCTCGTCGTCCGCGCGCAAGAGATCAGCGCGAGCGTCGATAAGCCGCTGGGATTGACGCTGAAGGAGCGCGGCGACGGTCGACCGGGGGTGCAGATCGCGCAGTGCAAGGGGAACGCGTCGAAGGCGGGGCTGAAGGCGGGGGACATCGTCAAGTACCACTCGTCGTTTTTCGGCGACGAGCTGTGGCCGGCGGACGCGCTGGCGTTCTCGCGAAGCGCGATCTCGGCGTGCCCGAACACGGTTGATTTTGTCGTCGTGCGAGGCGGTCAAGGGGCGGACTTTGACGTGAAGCGGTTGCCGAAGCGACCGGCGCCGCCGAAGTTTGGCCGCAAGTTGACGGCGGCGCAAAAGGAAAGAGCGTCGCACATTTGCGTGGATTGCGGGTACGTGTACACGCTGCCGACGGCGTTTAGCGAGCAACCGAAGAGCTATATTTGCCCGCAGTGCAACGCGCCGAAGAGTCGGTTCGCGCCGTACGACGTCGAGACGGGACGCGCGAAGGGTGGGGGCTTATCCACGCCCTTGATCACCGTCGCGTCCACCGTCATCGGTCTCGGCGGCATCGCGTTCTTATTGAAGGATTTGCTCTAGAGAGCGCCGATCGAAAGGAAACGGACGCGAAATAATGTAATTCGTCATCAATTTTGTCGTCGTTTCAACGAACGCTAGTCTATAAACTAATCGCCGCGCGCGCGCGCGGCTTCGCTGATTTCACGTCGCGGCGTCCGCGACGGCGTCTTCAACCACCGACGGTTCGCGCACCGAATCGAGGGTTCGCTCCGGTTTAGATTTCTTCGGAAACTCGACCGCCGTCTCGGCCGCGGGAAGCGCGCAGAAAGCCGCGCACGCGGCATCCACGTCGTCTTGAAATCGACATCGCCGCACTATTCGAAATCCTTCCTCCTTCGTCGGCGGCGCGTTATCCTTCCCACGCATCTGCAACTGCACCACGCGCACCGAGCTCTCCCCCTGCACGCCTCCCGGATGATTCGTCCGCATCCGCACGCGCTGCTGATACACCGACACCGGCTGATTAAACCAAACCGCTCGCAGCTCGCACGGCGGCCGCGCCTCGCGCGCGAGCGCCACGAAATCCGCTCTCTGCTGCCGACTCAGCCCGCACCGATCGATCACCACGTGCTTACCCTCCTCCAGCGCTCGTTTCGCCACTCGCACGCACTGTTGCCTCGTCCCACGCTTCCCGTTCGACACCGTGTCTTGGTTCGCCGTCGTCCACCGCTCGCGCGGCAACCGCGCCGAAAACGTCGACTTTCCCGCCCCGCTCGGTCCGACGAGCACGAGCACCACGGGCGCGCGCGGCGCGCGCTCGAACATCGTCGCCACCGCGCCCTCGCGCGTCGTCGCCGCCGCGTCGCGCCGTTTCACCGGCGCCCAGCCTCCGTCGTCGTCCCGCGCGAGGACGTCGTCATCGCGCGCGCGCGTCGCGCTCTCGCGCGCGCGCTCGCGCGCCATCGCGCGACCGACGTCGTCGCGCGCGCCGCGCCGCGCCGACGGTCGATCGCGTCGCGTCGCGCGCGCGAGCGCGCGCGCGGTGCAGTGACGGCACATCGTCGCGGTGCCATCGCGTCGCGCGCGACGCGATGGACGCGCGACGCGGCGCGGCGCGCGCGGCGAGCGCGGCGACGACGACGACGTCGCCGAACGCGCGCGCGGCGGTCGTCGCCGCGCTCGCGCTCGCGCTGAGCGCGCGGTTGTTGATGGACAAGCGCGCGCACGACGACGCGGTCGACGCGCTGCGAGACGAACTCGAGCGCGAACGGCGCGCGAGGGCGACGTACGAGGCGAGGGTGCGGTACTTGGAGCGATGGAGACCGTTCGGGAGGACGACGCGGGCGGAGGAGAGCGCGGACGAGGGACGCGCGGCGAAGGCGAACGCGAAGGCGAAGGACGGGGTGATGGTGTGAGACGCGCGCCGATGTAATGTGAACTAATGAGCTAATCGATTTAATCGTCGTCGTTGTCGGCGACGAATTTGGCGACGACCGGGGCGAGCGCGAGCGCGGCGGCTAAGCGAAGCGGCACGAAGAGACGCACGACGTTGATGAAGACGGCGCCGGCGCCGAATAGCTTGGCCTTGTCGGTGGGATCGGAAAGATCGAGCCACGTGCCCTCTGCGACTTTGTACCACGTGAACGCCACGGGGGCGGCGACGGCCCAAAATGCGAGTTCGATGATGACGTAGGAAACGGTGCCGGCGACGCCGAACGATTTTACGTCTTGCATCGTCAGTTTCGGCGCGTTCGCCCCAGAGTTGAGCGCGTAGTACGTCCACACGACGCTGGGTAGAGCTATCATGCCGAGCGCTTTACCATACGACGGTTCAGCGAAGAACGCTCCGAAAGGCGAGGCGAGTTCGCCGTACTTGACAGCGGTGCTCGCGAGCGACGTCCACAACGCCAACTTGAGCGCGAATCCTAATCCGTCTTCGATCGGCGCCGCACCCTCTAAAACGGGCGTCTCGCTATCGGCGCCGTCTTTTTCGTTTGTCGCTATCGTGTACGCCGCTACCGCGCACCCTGTGTTACCCATCAACGTCAACAGCGCCTGCAAAGGCACGAGCGCGTTGATGGACGCGGGATTGTAAAACGCATGAAACGTGCACGCCGTTATACCAGACGCCAGAAACGGAGACATGGCCACCGTGAGGTTCCGCCAACTCGCGTTTCCGGTCCTATCCGCGTGCCCGGCGACGTATTTCATCGCTAACGCCCATTCGGTGACGCTCGAGACGTGCACCGCCCACGTCGGCAAACTCAGCGCGTTGCCCGGCTCGCTCGCCAGCAACTCACCATCCACGATCGACGGCGCGACCGCCCCGATCGCGAGCGTGCTCGCCGCGCACGTTAAAAACAAAACCCCCAGCACGACGTACGCCGGCGTCGTCGCGCGCTCCTCACCATCCTCGTCTTTCTCCCCGTCGTCCCCGCGCCCCGCCGCCGCGCCGAACCCGTACGCGAACAACGCGTTCGACACCGTCAACAGCGATTCCGAGCTCCCGTGCAGCGCGTCTACGTTGGCTAATATATCTCCATACCGCATCTTGGCCACGATTCCCGCCGGTATCGTCGCCGCGACGAACAACAACAAGAATCGCGCGCCGAAGTTTGACGCTCGCGGCGTCGCGCGCGCGTCCCGCAGAAACCACAGGTACGCCAGGTACGGCGCGAGTCCGACTTGAAACAGCTGCGTCTCGATCCCGGGCGGGATGAATCGCAGCGCGGTGCCGCTCGCGCTCGTCACGGACCACGCGTCGACCGCGGCGAGGGCGTCGACGACCGATTGCGCGCGCGCGATGGTGGTCGGTCGCCGTGCGTCGCGGCGACGACGCGACGCGCTGGACGCGCGAGGCGGACGCGGACGCGGATGCGCGCGCGCGGACGAGTGATGGCGCGCGAAGTCGCGCCCGCGCGGGCGGACGCGCGCGGACGCGGACGCGATGGACGCCATCGCGCCGCGGAGTGGCGAAGTGGATAGCGCGCGGGACGGGAGTAAAGTCGTCGCGCGAGCTCGCTCGTGTGCTCTTTACAAAGAATAATGCCGCGAAGCCGCTTTCATTCGATTATTGGATGATCAGAGGAACTTTTTGACGACGCGCTTGGACTCGTCGACGACGGACTCGAGGTCATCCTTGAGGTTGGCGTCCGAGGTGCCGTAGCGTTGGAACGAGTAAACCAACACGCCGGCGCCGAGAAGCTCTAACAATCGCGGCGCCGCGATGGCGACGAGCGGCCAGCGGGCGACGTTGCCGAGCACGTACGTGCCCGCGAGGGCGGTGGCCGGGCCCGCGATGTCGACCACGGGGTTTTCGCTGTCACCGAACCATTCCGGGACCTCCTTGAGCGTGTCGGTCACTTCGGAAATGTCGACGTCTTGCACCGCAGACACCGTCTTGGAGGCGGTCTTACCGATCGGGGCCAGTTGATCGATGACTTCGCCGACATCGCCTGGCAACTCGCGCGGCAAGTTGGCGGCGAGATCTTCGATGTCGTCCGCGATATCGTCTTCGCCGACGAGGAGGTAACGCTCCAAGAGCAAGACGGCGGTCAGGGTGCCGATGAATTCGAGCGGACCCGGCACGAGCGAGCCGAGAACGGGCAAGTGCGCGACGGCGTCGGTAGCCACGACAGCACCGACGGTGGCAGCCTTTACGTTAAAGTTGTCGATACCATCAATCGTCTCGAAAACTCCATCCGCCGCACCTTCAAGGTCGCCCTCGAGGAGCGAATCTCTGACGCCCGGCACGGCCAACGCGAGCGCGACGGCGGTGGCCAAGCTTACGGCGGCGACGTCACTGAACGTGGCGCCGACGAAGTCAAGGCTCTTGCTGCTGTTGTTGCGCGCAGTGGCGTCCGCGCGCGCCTTCGCAGTCTTGGCCTTGACTTCTTTAGCCTTCTTGTCCGCGAGAGCCTTCTTCTTCGCGGCGGCGGCAGCCTTGGCGTCAACCTTCTTCGCGGCGGGCTTGGAAGCGGCGGGCTTGGAAGCTGCGGGCTTCGGCGCGGCGGGCTTCGGCGCGGCGGCTTCAACCTTCGGCACGGCGGCTTCGACGGCCTTCTCTGCGGCGGCAACTTCTCTTTCCGCGGCTTGCTCGGCGCGAAGCGCTTCGCGTTCCGCGGCTTGCGCCTTGGCGGCGGCGGCGCGAGTGGCCTTGTCGTTGGTCATCGCCGCTTCCATCTTCGCCTTGGCGGCGGCTCGGGCGGCAACTTTTTCGGTAGCGGCGGCCTTAGCGGCGTTCGCTCTGGCAGCTTGCGCAGCCTTTCTGGCGGCCACTTGCTTATCGGCGCTCGACGTCGCTGCGCTGACGCGCTTTCTGCTCGATTCCGATTTCTCCGCGATGAGCTTCGCTCGCGCGTCGGCGGCAGCCTTGCGTTCGGCTTGCTTTTTAGCCGCAAGCTTGGAGGCCGCAGCAGCCTTCTCAGCTTGCTTGATGGCGCCCGGGGTCTTCTTCGGCGCTTGGATGACCGGAGCTTGAACAACCGGAGCTTCGACGACGGGTTCGACGACGACGGGCTTCTCCGCCTTTACCGGCGCCTTCTTCGCAAGACGCGCCTTCTTCGCGGCTTCAAGCTTGGCCGCGTTCGCAGCCTTAGCTTTGGCGGCAGCTTCTGCGCGTTCGGTGGCAGCCTTTTGCGCGGCGGCGGCAGCCTTCTCCGCTTCCGCGTCGCGCGCCGCCTTGATCTTGGCCAATTCCGCTTCGCGAGCCTCCTTGGCGGCTTCGCGCTTCGCCGCGGATGGCTTATCCGCGGACTTCGTCGGCATTTCCGCGACGGCAGGCGCTTCAGCCACCGGCGCGGTGGCCTTGGAAGCGACACGCTTGACCGGACGCTTCGTCGTCGGCGCTGCCGTGGCTGCCGGCGCTGGCGCAGCCTTAGACGCCACGCGCTTCACCGGACGCTTCGTCGGCGGCGCCGCCACACCCTTCACGGTGCGCTTAGACACGACGCGCTTCACCGGACGCTTCGTCGTCGCCGCCGCCACACCCTTCACGGTGCGCTTAGACACGACGCGCTTCACCGGACGCTTCGTCGTCGCCGCCGCCTTGACCGCGGGCGCGGTCTTAGACGCCACGCGCTTCACCGCGCGCTTCGTCGTCGGCGTCGCCTTACCGGGCGCCGCCTTCGACGCGACGCGCTTCACCGGACGCTTCGTCGCCGGCACCGCCGTCGCCGTCGCCTTGGTCGCCGTTCGCGCGCGCACCTTCCTCACGCCCTTTCGCGCCCCCCCGCTCGTCGTTTTCGCCTTAAATTCCTTCTTCCCCGCCTTGACCTTCGGCGCGACGCGCGACGCCGTCGACTTCGCCGTCGTCGTCGTCGCTCGCCGCTTCGTCGTCCGTTCGTACGGCGTCCCTCTCCCGTTCACCGTCGACGCTCGCTTCGCCTCGTACGCCTCCGCGACGTCCGTCATCCCCACGATCGCGCTCACCGCCACCGCCGTCGCCGCCATCGCCGTCGACCGTCGCTTCGCGTCGTCGTCGTCGTCGCTTCGCGCGTCGCCGTCGTCGCGTCGCGTCGTCGCGCGTCGCGCGATCGTCGCCTTCCCGCGTCGCGCATCGCGCGTCGCGCGTCGCGTCGTCGCGTCGCGTCGCCGCGCGGGCGCGCTCGGGATCGTCGCCGCCGCGAGGGACATGTCGTTCGCGAGCCGTGCGCGCGCGCGTGTGCGCGCGCGATCGCCGCGGCGTCGCGAATCGAATCGGATAATCGTCCAAATCTCTAGTTTTCACTGTTTACGCATACGTAACGTATTCTGCGTACGTTTACGCTATGAATGACGCTTGACGTGGTCGTATGTACTGTTTACGCATACGTAACGTATTCTGCGTACGTTAACGCTATGCATGACGCTTGACGTGGTCGTATTCTGCGTTCGCACTGTTTGCGCGTCCAACGCGTCGGTCGCCGCGCGCGGCGTCGACGACCGCGCGCGCACACCGCGACGGACCGCGACGACGGCATGCGCGCGTCGCGGTCGCGGTCGCGGTCGCGGTCGACCGATCGGTCGACGGCGCGCGCGAGCGCGCGCGACGGCGACGGCGCGCGAGGGACGGCGGCGTCGGACCGGGCGCGCGTGGACGGGATGACGGTGCGCGCGCTGCGGGACGCGCTGCGCGCGCGAGGGATGGCCACGGACGGGGTCAAGGCGACGCTGGCGGCGCGGTTGCTCGAGAGCGCGGGCGGTTCGGAGGGAGGGACGAAGCGGGCGCGGGAGGGGGGGGCGGCGCGCGACGGCGACGGCGACGGCGACGGCGGCGGCGACGGCGACGGCGACGGCGACGGCGACGGCGACGGGGGGACGACGGCGACGCGAGCGACGAAACGAAGGCGGTGGGAGGATGGCGACGGTGCGGAGGGGGCGGGGGAGGCGAAACCGGAGGCGGTGGTGGCGAAACCCAAGGCGGCGGGCGGTTTGGACAAGGCGGCGCTGTTGAAGCAAAAGCAGGCGTTGTTGAAGCAGAAAGAACTCGCGGCGAAGCTCAAGGCGAAGAAGGTGGCGGACGAGAAAGCGAAGGCGGCTGCGGGGTCGCGTCCGAGCGCGCGTCCGATGGCGCTGCGACTCGACGCGCAAGGTCGAGAGATTGACGAACGCGGCGAATTGGTGGTGAACAAGGTTATCGAGACGTCGACGCTGAGCGTGAATTTGAAGCAGCAACGCGCGAACGCTTTCGCGCAGGCGCAGGCGGAAGCGCAAGCGGAGATCGCGAGTCAGGCCGGGGCGGATTTTGACGATCCCAGAATGCGGGCTTTCGCGGGAAAGACTCGGAAAAAGCGTTCGGCTTTACAGGTGCGTTTGAATCGACGCGATTTCCAACCGCCTCGTGATTTTTTCTTCGTCATTGCATCTTTCAAAGCTCCGTGGTAATCTCACGACATGCCCCTTGGAGACTACAAGATTGCAAAATTGAAAGGCTGGCGCTCTAATACT
Source organism: Ostreococcus lucimarinus CCE9901 (assembly GCF_000092065.1). NCBI lineage: Eukaryota > Viridiplantae > Chlorophyta > Mamiellophyceae > Mamiellales > Bathycoccaceae > Ostreococcus > Ostreococcus sp. 'lucimarinus'. The sequence continues at coordinate 654,412 of NC_009360.1, forward strand.
CCTCTGAGGTTTCCACTCAGGAGGGTTACGCTGCGTCGGTACATTTTCCACGAAAGCAAGTTACACTCTGTCGCGAGACCTTCTCATGTCACGTTGCAATTTTTATGCTTGCGATAGTAAATAGCGGATTGGACAGCTGGCGGGGCGCTCTTATCATAGTGGGCGTCATCTCCTTACCATCCGAACCACATTTTTTTGGTTTCGACGAGAAACGTTTTTCTCGGCTTTTCGCCGACTGACCTCGTTTTGCGCGCGTTTTCGTTTGCAGTTCGTCGAGGACGGTAAGTTTCAGAAAGAAGCCGACATGCACAGGCTTCGCATGCAATTCGGCGACGAAAAGGCGGAAAGGATGAAGGAGCGATCTGAGCGCGAGCGCAAACACGCCGAACGCATGGAAAAGTTGGAAAAGGAGGCGACGATGGATCCCAACTTGGTTCCGGTAGGCGAGCGCCCTTCGGCGGCGAAGGGTGCGAGCGCGGCGAGGCCGTTAGCGCCTTTGGATGAAATACCCGACGTCGAATGGTGGGACCGGGATATTTTGCGTAACGGGACGTACGACGACGTCACGGGTGGAAAATGGAACGTGAATATGGACAAGTTTAACGTGTACGTCGAGCACCCCGTGCCGATCAAACCGCCTCTGAACGCGCCTGCGCCGGCGCCGCAACCTCTGATGCTCACTAAAGCGGAGCAGAAGAAACTGCGCACGCAGCGTCGCGTCGCACGAGAAAAGGAAAAGCAAGAGATGATCAGGCAAGGGTTGATTGAGCCCCCGAAACCAAAGGTGAAAATCTCCAATTTGATGCGCGTGTTGAAGGACGAAGCCGTGCTCGATCCCACAGCTATGGAGAAGGAAGTGCGAGAGCAGATGGCTGAGCGCGAGCAAGCTCACCAAGATAGAAATTTAGCGCGCATGCTCACGCCGGCGGAACGACGTGAGAAGAAGATGCGCAAGTTGCTAGGGAACGATGCGGCGGGCGAGGTACACATGCACGTGTACCGCGTCGAAGACATGTCCAACACAAAGAATAAGTTCAAGGTTGACGTGAACGCGCAAGAGAATCACTTGACGGGTACGTTTCACGTTCGTAACTTCACTCGACATCGATATTTCGTCTTTGATGAATTCGCGAAACCATTACTAGTACTGAAAGCCTCAGAGCCTCCGGGCTTTGATCGAGACAAACGCTATCCCTGAGACGCTCTGTTGTGAGAACGCTGACGACGTCGCGGGGCCGCGCGCGACTGATGACTGACCAGAAGAAATTCGATCACACGCAGGCGTCGGTTTAATCGCTGAAGCATTCACGATTGTGATCGTCGAGGGAACGGCGAAAGCCGTTCGCCGTTACGACAAACTCATGATGCGCCGAATCGATTGGAACGCCAAGCTGAACGATGATAACGACGAAATGGACGCCGACGACGCGAAGAAGAACAAGTGCACTCGCGTGTGGAGAGGGACCTCGACATCACACGCTCTGAGACGCTTCTGTTTCGAGACGTTTCGATCGGATGCGGCGGCTCGACGATACTTAGCAGAGTTCAAGCTCGAACATCTTTACGACGCCGCGTTTGCGGCGATCGCGTGCGCCGAAGATTCGGAATAATGTAATACCATGAAATGAGAGATGGGACGAGAAATCTACTGACATTGTTGATCTTTTACACGCACTAATGCAATTCGAGCAATTTCATGAGCTTTGCGGCGATATCGAGCGAAATCATCACACCTCCATCCACGCGCTGGAAATCCACCATTAGCCTATCGTTTGGCATCTTGTACACTTGGAGTTCAAACTTCAACACCGTAGGCTCACGCTGTCGACCTGGGCGCATGGTTGAGCGACCGTCTTCGCTCATTGGTGGTGTCGTGACGCCGAGGTCTTCGTCCATCGCGTCTTGATCGCCCGCCGCGACGTCACCGTCCGCCATGTCGTTGTCCATAGCGTCGCCGTGGCAGTGGAGAACGCACATGCACTTCATGTTATACGGTCCGTTCTTCTTCCAAGACACGTCCATCACGCGTAATACGCGAATCAACTCGTTGAAAACGTCTAGTGCGCCCATCTTTGAAGCCGTTCCAAGCATCCAACGCTGCTCGGCGACGAGACGCTGTTGCATCATGTGCGCGTGCACTTGACTCGGTCGTCGCACGCCTAGTGCAGACGCGACGCCGTGTCGCATGTTGTTGTGTTCCGCCATGATCTCTGCATCGTCGTATTCGGCGCCTAAGTACCCACCGTATATGTTTCGCCTATTGTCCAGTAGCAAGTAATACGTCACCGTCGCCTTGTTACGGATTTGATGCCTTAGAGCGTCAATCAACGGTTCGCGCTCAAAGCCTAAGTTGATCACCATATCCAAAGTCTCCCCATCGAGATTGGATGTTTGCGATATCTGCGTTTGCGGCGGTACCACGAGATAGCGCGGTAGATGCACGACGAACCACTGATGGTGACGAATCTCCGCCATGGTGATTCGCTTGAGCGGGTCTACGAAGAGCATGCGCGATATTAAGTCTCGCGCCCCCGGGCTCAGATGGCTTGGTAAGCTATATACCCCACCCTTGATCTTTTTAAACAAGTTTGGGATGCTTTCATCGTCGAAAGGCAACGATCCACACAGAAGCGCGTACAAAATCACCCCGCAACTCCACACGTCCACCTCGGGGCCGCTGTACAGCTTGCCGCTAATCACCTCTGGCGCGGCGTAGTTGGGACTCCCGCACGACGTCTTCAAAAAGTGACCGTCCCGCATGACGTTCGACAACCCGAAATCCGCAATCTTGACGTTATTCCGCGAATCCAGCAACAAGTTTTCCGGCTTCAAGTCGCGATGCACGACCATATTCCGATGGCAATACTCCACCCCCGATATGATTTGTTGAAAGAAATGCCTCGCCTCGTTTTCCCCCAATCGTCCCTTCTCCACGATGTAATCGAACAACTCGCCCGACTTCACGTACTCCATCACCAAAAAGATGTCGTGCGGCGTCTCCAATATCTCGTACAACCGAATGATGTGCGGATGCATGAACAGCCGCAAAATCTTAATCTCCCGTCGCACCTTTTCCTCCATGTCGATCGCCTTGATCTTCTTCCGATTCAAAATCTTGATCGCCACCTTGTGTCCCGTCAGCACGTGTTCCGCCACTTTCACCTTCCCGAACGACCCGATCCCGAGCGTCTTCCCGATGCGATAGTTCGGCAGGTAAATCTCCGCTTGCCCTCGCGACGCCCCCCCGCTCGCGTGCGTCCCGCTGTCCTCCCCGCCCTCCATCGCGCCTCCGTCGCGCGTCCGTCCGAGCGCGCGCTCGCGTCGCGCTCGCGTCGCGCGCGACCGTCGCTCGCGTCACGCGTCGTCGCGCGGTCGCGCGCGTTCGCGTTCGCGCGTCGCGCGCGCCGATCGACGCGCCTCGCGCGAGAATAAAATTACGACGCGTCTCGAGACGCGCGCGCGTCCGGGTCGCGCGCGCGCCGCGCGGGCGCTCGAGTCGACGCGCTCTCTCTCGCGCGCGCCGTTCGCGGTCGCGCGCGCGCGCGCGGTCGCGTGTGCGGCCGACGCGCGCGAGGGCACGGGCCAACGAACGGCGTTGCGTCGAGGACGGCTCGTGACTGTTTACCCATACAAAAAGAGTGAGTGTTGAGTCACGACCCGTCGATCGGCGTGGGTCGGCACACCCGCGTGTGCGGCGTCGCCCGCCGCGTCGCCCGCGCGCGCCGTCGACCGCGCACCGCGACGCGACCGCGACGCGCGCGCCCGCGGGACGATCGCGACGTCCCGTCGCGACCGGACGCGCGCGGGCGCGCGGTCGACGGACGCGGCGCGGCGCGATTTTTACCGAAAACGCGTCGCGGCGCGGCGACGCGCGACGCGACGGCGATGGCGACGCGACGCGACGGCGTCGCGCGGGCGGTGGCGCGCGCGGTGCGAAGTCGCGCGATGTGCGGCGCGATGACGGTGACGCGAGGCGCGGGCGAGGCGGGACGCGAGGACGCGCGAGGGACGACGCGGGCGTTTCGCGCGACGGCGCGCGGCGAGCGGGACGAGGTCGAGCTCGAGGACGCGCGCGGTGAGTCGGCGACGCGACGTCCGATGGTGCCGTGGACGCGACAGGTGGTGTCTGGGGTGGAACTGCTGCGGTCGGGGAAGTATAACAAAGGGATGAGCTTCACGCGGGACGAACGCGATAGGTTGAACTTGCGCGGGTTGTTGCCGCCGGCGGTGTTCGATCAGAGCGTGCAGGTCGAGCGCGTGATCGAGCGCTTGCGTCGGGTGACGAACGACGTCGAAAAACATGCGTGGCTCGCGTCGCTGTACGAACGAAACGAGCGGCTGTTTTATCGCGTGGTGAAGGACCATTTGGAGGAGTTGTTGCCGATTTTATCGGCGCCGACGGTTTGGCAAGTGTGCGCCGAGTTTGGTTTGATGTACAGACGACCGCGCGGGTTGTACATCTCCATCAAAGACCGCGGGTCCGTGTATAGGCTGTTGAAAAATTGGCCCGTGCGCGACGTCAAGGCGATCGTGCTCACGGACGGGCAACGCGTCACGGGACTCGGCGATTTGGGCGTCCAAGGCATGGGCACGGCGGTGGGCAAGTCGACGTTATTCACCGCGCTCGGCGGCCTCGACCCGGCGGACGTGTTGCCAATTTGTATCGATGTGGGTACGGACAACCAGGCGTTGCTCGAGGATAAGTTTTACATCGGTCTGAGGCAAAAGCGAACCGGCGGCGAGGAATACGACGACTTGCTCGACGAAGTCGTCTACGGGTTGAAGCGGCGTTTCGGCCCGCGCGTGTTGCTATGCTTCGAAGAATTTTCCAACAAGAACGCAAAGCGATTGCTTGATCGATACAACAGCAATTCTGTCGCGTATTGCGATGATTTGCAGGGCATCGCTGCGACGACGTTGGCGGCGATTATCTCGGCGCTGCCGCAAATGGGCGGATCATTGAGAGAGCAGCGGTTTCTTTTCGCCGGCGCCGGGGAGACCGGTGCACACACCGCAGATTTATTGGCGACGTATATTTCGCAACAACACGGCATATCGTTGCCCGAGGCGCGAGAGAACATTTATTTCATAGATAGAAAAGGTTTGGTGACGCGCGATCGGGCGCAACGCGAGGACGATTTGGAAATTCACAAACTACCCTACGCGCACGACATGGAAGGTGCGGCGTCCGTGCGCGAATCCGTCGAGCTCATCAAACCGACGGCGTTGATTGGCGTCCGTCGACACCGATTTTCCTTCTTCGAAGGCTCAGTGCTGAAGGATGAAAAGCTCTTCACCGAGGACGTGTTGCGCGCGATGGCGAAACATAGCGAGAAACCGCTCATCATGGCGCTTTCGCGACCGAGCGCGCTGCGCGAGTGCACGGCCAAGGAAGCGTACGAGGCGACGAACGGGAAGTGCATCTTCGTCGGCGGGTGCAAGTCGACGCCGTTCGAGTACGCGGGTAGAGAAATCGCGCCGTCCGAATGCAGCACCGAATACGTCTTTCCGGGATTGGGACTCGGCTTGACCATCGCCGAAGGCACGCGCGTGCGAGACTCTTTACTCATGGAAGCCGCCGAAGTCGTGGCCAACAGCGCCACTCCGGGCGATATCGCTCGCGGCGCCGTGTTCCCGCGAAAGCGCCACATTCCCGACGTCTCCGCGCGCGTCGCCGCGCGCGTCGCCGGTAAGGCGTTCGCGAGCGGTTTGTCCGCGCTCCCGGGCAAGCCCATGGACTGGCTTCGCTTGGCGAAATCGTGGATGTTCGACCCGACGTATCGCCCCTACACGCCTTGAGCGTCGATTCGTCTCGTCTCCGCGCGTTGTGATACCACTCGATTCACGCGCGTTGTGATACCACTCGCGTGACGCGCCGCACACGCCGACATGCCGACGCGTCCTCGCGCGCGCGCGCACGTCCTCGCCGCGCTCGCGTGCGCGCTCGCGTGCGCGCTCAACCTCGCGCGCGCCTCCGACGTTTCGTTCACCGCCGATGCGCGACGACGCGGCGGCGAAGAGATCTCTTTCCCGCTCGAACACTCCCTCGACGGCGTCGCGTTCGTCCACGCGGGCGTCGTCACGGGCAAGCTCGCGGTCGATCGGAACGACGCGAGGAACTTTAGGCTGAGCGCGCCGAAGGCGACGCGGGAACCGCTCGACGCGAGCGCGGCGGCGGCGCTGAACGCGCTGGCGGCGAGCGGCGGCGCGTACAGGATACGAGCGCCGAGCAACTTCGCGAGCGGTAGACCTGGATCGTACGTCATGGCGTCCCTACCGGCGCGGTGCGTGTTGGCGGCAAATTTGGCGGACGCGCTGACGGTGCACGCGGACGATCGAGGGAACGCGTACGGGATTGAATACGCGGCGGCGAACGGGGAATGCGACGCGCGCGACGAGGCGGCGACGACGAAACGCGCGAGCGCGGGTTCGAAGTTTAGGACGACGGTGTACGTGCGCGTGGGGAAAGATGCGCCAGGGCTAAATCCGGACGCGCCGACGGACGTGCGCGGCCACGGCTCGCCGGCGACGGATCGAAGTAAACGCGAGGCGGAACAGCGACGAAAGGCGCGCGAAGGCGGCGACGGGAAAAGTGACGGCGCCAAAGAAATACCGACGCAAATGACGTTCTTCCAGCGACACTGGTTGAAGATTATGTTTAGTAGCTACGTTTTTGCGTTTTTGTGCGCGCCGGCGGAGACGCGCGATACGCGCGCGGCGGCGCAACGAAGAGTCAACGCGGCGACGAAGAAACGACAGTAGCGGCGATGATGGTATACACAGCGCGTTATTTTTAATCAAAACATCAGTTAGTCACCAATCAACCGACGGTGTTCGACCGACCGATGTCGCGCGCGCGCTGAGAGCAAAGCCTACGCCTCGCTCGTTTTCGGCTTGGAGCCCGCGCCGGTCTCCGCCAACCCGTTCAACTCCTCGTTCAACTTCTTCACGTTCTTCTCCACCCCACTCTCCGCTTGATCGCTGAAATTATCGATCGCCGCGTTCAACGCCGCGATCTTATCGTTCAAATTCTGTCTCGTCACCTCCAGCTCGTCCTCGCTCTCGTCGTCCAGCGCCTTGTTCAGCGCGCGCTTCCCCCCCAGCAGCGTCTTGCTCAGTTGCGGCGCGAACAAGAACCCCAGCGCGCCGAACACCGCGCCACCGACGAGCAATCCACCGACGAATCCCTTCCCGCGTCCTTTGCGCTCCTCGAACTCGCTGCGCGCGCGCACGTCGCGCCGTCCATCGCCGATTCGCGCGCGCGCGAATCCAGCCCGCGGTCGTTCGCGCGCGCGATTCTCCCTCGCGCATCGCGCGCGCGCGGGCGTCGCGCGCGCGCGCGGCGCGTTCGCGCCGACGACACTCGCGCGCATCGCTCTCGCGTCGCGCGCGCGCGCGGGCGTTCGCGCGGCGTCGTGTGACGCTCGGACGCCGCGCGTCGCGGCACCGAACGTTCGGGTCGCCACTCGCTCTCACTGTTTACCCATACGTCGACGCGTCTAACCGCAGAAATCGACGCGCATGGCGTCGCGCACGGCGTCGCCGCGCGCCGCGCGCGCGCCGTGCGTCTCGCGCGCGCCCACCTCGCCCACCGCGCGCGTCTCGAGGCGCGCGCGCGCGCGCCGGGCGTCGCGCGTGACGCCCAGCGCGACGCCGCCCAAGGCGCCGCCCAAAAACGAAGTCGCGCCGCCGACGCCCGGTCAGGTGCGCCAGGTGCCGCCGAGTCGCATACGAAACTTTAGCATCATCGCGCACATCGATCACGGGAAGTCCACGCTGGCGGACACGCTGCTGATGCGGACGAAGACGGTGAAGGAGCGGGACATGGTGAAGCAGGTTTTGGATAGCATGGACTTGGAGCGCGAGCGGGGGATCACGATCAAGCTGAACAGCGCGCGGATGGATTACGTGGCGAGCGACGGGGAGCTGTACGTGCTGAATTTGATCGATACGCCGGGACACGTGGATTTTTCGTACGAGGTGTCGAGATCGTTGGCGGCGTGCGAGGGGGCGTTGCTCGTGGTGGACTCGAGCCAGGGCGTGGAGGCGCAGACGGTGGCGAACGTGTACTTGGCGCTGGAGAATGATTTGGAGATTTTCACGGTGCTGAATAAGATTGATTTGGCGGGGAGCGAACCGGATCGGGTGAAACAGGAGATCGAGGACGTGTTGGGGTTGGACGCGAGCGACGCGATTTTGGCGAGCGCGAAGGCAAACATCGGGATGGACGACATCTTGGAACGCATCGTGCAGGTGGTGCCACCGCCTCGCGACACCGCGAACGAACCGCTTCGGGCGTTAATCTTCGATTCGTATTTCGATCCCTATCGCGGTGTCGTCGCCGTGTTCCGAGTCATGGACGGGACGATGAAGACGGGGGACGCGATGAAGATGATGGCCACGGGCGCGACTTTCGCTGCGGATGAGATCGGCATCATGCGTCCAGACAAGGTGCCGGTGAAAGAGCTCGGCCCTGGTGAGGTCGGCTACATCATCGGTGGCATCAAGTCAGTCGCGGATGCGCGCGTCGGGGACACGATCACGCTCTCAAAGAATCCCGCCGCCGAGGCGCTGCCGGGTTACTCAAAGTCGGTGCCGATGGTGTTCGCGGGAATCTTCCCCACCGATACCGATCGATACGATGACTTGCGCGAATCTCTCCAACGGCTGCAAATCAACGACTGCTCGCTGTCGTTTGAACCCGAGCAAAACAGCGCCATGGGCACGGGCTTTCGCTGCGGTTTCCTCGGGTTGCTTCACATGGAAATCATCCAAGAACGACTCGAGCGCGAGTATGATTTAGATTTGATCACCACCGCACCTTCGGTGGTTTACAACGTGTATAGAACAGATGGAACGATGGATTCGATATCCAATCCGGCGGACTTGTGCCCGCCAGAGCTTCGCGAACGAATCGAGGAACCGTACTGCAGATTGGACATGATCGCCCCTTCGGATTACGTGGGCACGCTCATGGAACTTGCGAGCCAACGGCGTGGAGAGTTCATCGACATGACGTACCTTTCCGAGACGCGTACCTCAATCAAGTACGACATACCTTTGGCCGAGGTCGTCACGAATTACTTCGACGACATGAAGTCGCGTTCTCGCGGGTACGCCTCGATGGAGTACGCCATCACGGGGTACCGCCAGAGCGATCTCGTGCGCTTGGACGTCTTGATCAATCAAGAGCCGGCCGATCCGTTAGCGGTGATCACGCACCGCGACAGGGCATACAGCATCGGACGTCAGCTCGTCGACAAGCTCAAAGAGCTCATTCCCCGCCAAATGTTTCGCATTCCGATTCAAGCCGCCATCGGCAACAAAGTCATCGCCGCCACTTCCATCTCCGCGATGCGCAAGGACGTCACCGCCAAGTGTTACGGCGGCGACATCTCGCGCAAGAAAAAGCTGCTCAAAAAGCAAGCCGCGGGTAAAAAGCGCATGAAGCAATTCGGCAAGGTGGAAGTTCCTCAAGACGCGTTTTTAGCCGTCTTGAGCGTCGACGGCGCCGCGGATTAAACGCTCGGGTCGTCGACGCCGCGCCGCGACTCGACGCCACGCTCGACGCCACATTCCATCATTAATATTTTCACTGTCATTCTTTTCGCTGTAATCGTCTTCCCTCCGCGTTCCACGCCGCTCGGATCGATTCGCCGCGCCGTCGTCGCCGCCCCGTCCAGTCAACCTCCAGTCGCGCCGACCACCGATCGCCCCACGCCCCATCGCGCGCCGCGCCATTCATCGTCGCGCGCGACCGCCGACGCGCCCGTCCGACGCGCGACGAACCACCGTCGCGACGCCCGCGAGCCGCGCGCGCGCACCGTCGCGCGCGCGCCGTCGCGCGCGCGTAAAGTCGACGTCGTCGGCGATCTGACGGACGCGACGACCGATCGATTCGACGCCGCCGCGCGCGCGCCGAGCGCTCGCGATGTCCAACGCGGCGGAAGATTTGTTGAAGATGGACTCGCCGATCCGCGATCCGAGTCCCGAGGCCGACGCGTGGGCGCCGTCGGCGGAGGAGGAGAAGGCGAGCGAGAAGGCGAACGCGAACGCGAACGCGAACGCGAGACGGGAGACGACGCGAGACGACGGCGCGAGACGCGATGAATCGCGGCGAGACGCGAGGACGGGTGTACGAGGCGATGGGCGACACGGGGGAGGACGCGGCGGGGGAGGACGCGGAAGGGGAGGAGACGACGGGGCGCGTCGGGACGACTCGCGAGGACCGCCGCCGGCGAGAGACGGACGGTACGGTCGCGGACCGCCGCCGAGAGATGGACGCGGGGATCGATGGGGACCGCCGCCCGGGGATCGAGGCGCGCCGCCGCCGCCGGCGCGGGATGGATGGGGCGACGACAGGCGCGGGCCGCCGAGAGACTCGTGGGGACCGCCGCCGCCGAGAGGTCCGCCGCCGTCGGGATATTACGACGATCGCGATAGGCGCGAGGATTCGTGGGGTCGCGGCGGCGTGCCGCGGCGACACGATGACTACGGGCCTCCGCGTTCGGGGTACTACGACGATCGCGATCGGTACGACTCGAGAGGTCCGCCGCGTTCGGGGTATTACGACGACCGCGACAGGCGCGACGACGGATACTATCGACGGTCGCCATCGCGCGGGCCTCCGCCGGGGCGCTACGACGACCGCGACCGCGATAGACGTGATGACCGTTACGATTCCCGTGGACCACCGCCGCCGCGAGATGACGAGCCGGGGTACGTCATGAACACGAGAGGCAATAACGGTCTCGTCGTCGGGCCTCAAGGTTCGAACGTGAAACGCATCGAGGACGAGACAGGGGCGAGAGTAAAGTGCTTGAAAGATAAGACCACCGTGGAAATTTACGGCTCGCCCGAGGCCGTGCGCCGCGCGACGGACAAAATAATCGATTTGCTCGAAGCGAAGAGTGGCGGCTCGCGAGATCGTCCTGGTGAAAAGCGTCGTCGCGACGACGACAGGTTCGGCGACGACAATAAACGCCCTAGGGGGGCGCAAAATGATTCACTTTTAGACTACCTTCGTTCATCCGCGGTTGAACTCGGGGTTTCGAAGGAGTTTCCGCCAGACTTCGTCGACGAATCAAACGCGGACGAACAAGGTAACGTCGAGGAAACGGCGAGCATCACCAACTACGTCGGGCTCATCATCGGTAAGCAAGGTCGCATGCACTCTGAGATTCAACGCATCGTGGACATCCCCATGACGATCAACAAGGAAGACGAGACCGTGACTTTCAAGGGACCGGCCGCGAACGTCGGGCGAGGTCTGGCGTTGATTCGCGAGGTGATTGAGTTGACGAACGCGGTGCGAGACGCTCGAAACGCGACTCGCGAACGCGACGACGTGGAAGAGACCATCTCCATCACCGGCAACGTAGGCGCCGTCGTGGGCAAACAGGGAAACACGGTGAAGCGCATCAAGTCACAGTTGCCCCGCTGCTTGTTCCAAGTTGATCGAAATTCTGAAACCGTCCTCGTTCGCGGCGCGCCGGAGATGGTCGAACTCGCGAAACGGCTGGTGAGCGAGGCGATTGAGAACGTCCAAGCGAGAGCGCGCGAACGTGGCGGTGACGTCGACGCGGATATGGGCGGCGAAGCGCCGATGGAACAGGATCGCGACCTTCGCGAGCGGCTTGGATAAACAACAGAACTTACATTAGAGAGTCTTTCGTCGAGGAAATAACAAGAATATAACAACACGCACGCTCCGTCGGCGCGATTTCAATCAAATATCAGGATAGTACTGATTGGCCGGAGTCGCGTAATGCGACTGCGCCGCAGACGCCTGGACCGCGGGCGCCGATTGCTGAAACATGATGACCGTATCGCGCTGCCCGCCGCGCCCTGGAACGTGAATTTGCGACGGCGCCGTCGGCTGCATCGCCAGAGGCGCCCGAGACGCCGGCGGATTTTCTTGGCACACCTCACCTCGTTGTTGCTGTCGCATCGTCAACTGACGCTGAATCGTCGCCTGTCGCTGAAACGGATTAACAAACATCGCATGGCGCATGGAAACCTTCGAAGCCCTCGCGATCGCGAACACCCGACAAAACATCGCGCACGCGCCGAACGCCACCGAGAGCCCGATCGGCATCGCGACTTCTTCAGCCGCGTCCTCCTTCCCAGACCCCCCACCTCGTTCAAACGTCACCTTCACGTTCGAATTACACATCGCATTACTCCCGATTCCACCGATCGGCATCGTGCACTTTCCTCGCAAACACCGGCGTCCCCGCTCCGAAAACCGCTTCTCCCCGTCGCACTTCTCGGGATCGCTCCCATCGCACGCCGCGCCCGCGCACGCCATCCCGCCCCCCACCGCCTGCGTCACGTCGCACGCCGTCGACGCGTGCTCGACGCCCGACGGATCGTCGCGCGCGACCCACCGCACGGGGTCGTCGAACCCGCTCGGCACACGCGCTTCGTACTCGATCTTTTCGACGTCGTCGGCGCAGCACTCCCACGTCGCCTGCGGCGCCATCTGCGCGTGGTTCGTCGAGCCGTCCGCGACGCACGACGTCGCCGCCGCGCCGCGCCATCGCGCGAGCGCGACGAGCGCGACGAGCGCGACGAGTCGTCCGCGGCGTCCCATGATGCGACACAAAGCGTCGCGAAATGTCGCCGCGCGTCGCGACGTCGACCCTGTCGTGGTGCAAGGCGTATTACTTCTGCAACAGCTTCGGCCTCGCGTGTTTGCTGCCGTTCTTGCCGCTGTTTTACGCGTCGTGGGGGCTCAGCAAGTCGCGCGTCGGATGGATGGGCGCGACGCGGCACTGCGTCGGCGCCGTCTTGACGCCGTGCTGGAACGCGCTCGCGGACGCGACGAAGGCGCACAACGCGGTGCACTTCGCGTGCATCGTCGCGCAGGCGCTGGCGTACTTCGCGCTGGCGCGCGCGAACCACGCGTGGCCGGGGATATGGTGGCGCGTCGTGTTGGCGGAGAGCGCGGCGTGCTGCGTCGGGTCGCTGGGCGATAACGCGACGTGCTTGATGGTGAAGCGATGGAATCTCGAGCGAGGCGTCGGAGAGGACGACGCGGGAGGGGCGTCGTACGGGAAACAGCGGCTCTGGGGGGCGGTGAGCTGGGGATTAGTCGCCGCGCCGACGATGGGCGTCATCATGAGCGTCGGCGGGCCGAGGGCGAGAGCGCGCGCGCCGTTCTCGGGATGGTTGATTTTTTTGCTCGTCTCCGCGATGATCTCGACGAGGTTGAGACACGATCCCGTGGTGAGCGAAAACGCGGACGCGGCGAAAAATGAGCACGAGATGGGTGAGGTCGCCGCGGATGAAGTCGTCGGGACGAAGATGTCGCGAAGAATCGCGTCGGCGAACGACTTGCACGCGTCGCAAGATTCAATCGCCGTGCGGTTGTGGCGCGTCGTGCGAGACCCCGCGGTGGCGCTGCGATTCTTTTTGTTTCTCATGTCGGGCGCGTCGATGACGATCACGGATTTGTATTTGTTTTTATGGCTGGAAGATTTAGGAGGCACTCCCGCGACGATGGGCGCGGCGCTCTTTTGTACGTGCGTGTGCGAAGTCGCCGTCTTTTACAACGGCGCCAAGATCAAGAAGGCGCTCACGCTGGATTGGTGCCTGGCCCTCGTGCCGTTTTGTTACTTCATCAGACAGTTTTACTACTGGCTTTTACCCGCGTTCGGCAATCCCTGGGCCGTTTTGCCGGTGCAATTTTTACACGGCGTCACGTTTGGGTTGTACTGGAGCACGGCGAATGATTTCATCCAAGACATAAGTCCGTTCGGGTTGAGCGCGTCCATGACTGGGCTTTTCAGCGCCGTCAACTCCGCCGGAGGCTTCAGCGGCGCCGTGCTCGGCGGCATGGCGTACGACGCCTTCGGCGGCGGCGGTCTGTTCCTCGGCGTCGGTTTAATAAACTTGTGCCTGGGCGTGTTTTTCACCGCACTCAAGCTCAGGAGCGATCGCGCGAACGCCGTCGCGTACGTATTACTCGAGAGCGAATCGACCGAAGAAGCGAACGCCCTTTAGCTCTAGATCTTAGTTAGCTCTGTAGACATCGCTAGACGCTAGACCGTAGTCGACCGCTATGCGTACGAGCACACGTAGTGAAACTGTCCCTCCACGCGAATGTCGAACGACGAATCGCCTTCGAAGGATTCGAGCGGCATGGCGCGAGGGCGCGTGTGCGGTCGGCGGCGCGTCGTCGGCGGCGTCGTCGGCGGTGGCGATCTCGGCGGCGCGCGGGCGACGCGCGGCGTCGTGAAGTGTGCTGGAAATGCGTAGTTTACAGAGTACAATCCGAGTGTTACAGAGTGTAATCGTACTCGATCGTCGGAACGACGGACGCGATGAATTTGAGAAAGACGAACATGTAGGAATCGACGCTCGGCGCTTCGCCGCTTTGCGCCCGCGCGGAATTCACGAGCTTTTTCATCACGCTCGCGTGCTTGCACGGATGAATCGACGCCGACGGCACGCCGGTGTGCGGATGCGGATCGATCGTCACCGTCTTTTGCGCGTGATCGGCGCTGATGTCTTCCAACGTTTTCGAAGGTTTCAACACCAGTCTGTTTTCGTCGTATCCGTTCAACCACACGCGCGGCGTTTGATAGTATTTATCGTACGTGATCGACACGTCGTACGTTCGCGTCTTGACGATATTTTCATCGTCCCTCTCCCCGTTCGCCCCCGCCGCCTCTTTCGCGATCGCCGTCGCCGTCGGTAAGACCACCGCGTCGTCGTCTTCGTCTTCGTATTCGTCCTCCGCGTCGTCCTCCGCGTCCGCCTCGAGCGTCATCGCCCCCAAATCCGGGATCGCCTCCATCGTCGCGCCATCGCTCCTCCCGCCCGCCCCCGTCGCGATCCATCCCTCGTCCTCGCCCGTCAGCGCCTCCTCCGCGCCCGCGTACGCCTCGACGTCTCGCGCTCTTCGCGCGCACGGCACGCGTCGCGTCGTCAGGTACTGCTTCTCCCGCGGCAGGTACGTCCTCGCGCGCGCGCCCTGTCCCGTCGTCCACGTCCACGTCGGGCACGCGCGCGTCAGCGCGTCCCCCGCGGCGACGAACTCCTCGGGCGTCAGCACGCCCTCGCTCGCGAACGCGCTCGACGACCGAATCGGCGTCACCGCCTCCATCGTCGTCTTGTACGCGCCGTGCACCGCGTGTCGCAGCGCGTGCATGGCCGACGTCGTCGCCTCGCGCGTCGCCGCTCGCGACGCGCGCTGACGACGCGACGCGACGCCGACGCGGCGACGGCGGTCGGTATAATCGACCGCGCACTGACGCCCATACGAAATTCAAAAACCACCGCGACGACGACGCGCGCGTCGCCACACGCGCGCGCGAGCGACGCGCGAGCGACGGGACGCGCGACGACGCGCCGCGCGATGACGCCGCGAGCGGTCGCGTCGACGCGCGCGACGGGACGCGCGACGACGCGCGGCGCGAAGACGACGCGCGCGCGACGATGGACGGCGGCGCCGATGGGCGCGCGGCGACGCGCGATCGTCTCGCGACGCGCGAGGGAGACGACGGGACGCGCGACGGGGCACGCGACGGCGAGCAAAGTCGTGGAACACTTTTTTAGGCGACCGTTCGTGTCGGACGAGGCGTGCGAGACGCTGGTGAGGAAGGTGAACGCGAGGCTGGGGCGAGACGCGGTGGCGCGCGCGGAGACGGAGCAGTGCTTCAACGTGGAGTGCGAGGGAGGGCTGAGCGACGCGGCGAAGGAGACGCTGACGTGGTTGCTGAGGGAGACGTACGAACCGGAGCTGTTCGGGGCGACGAGCGCGCTGGTGGGCGAGAGTGGATCGCCGGTGGTGGAGGTGGGACCGAGGTTGGCGTTTCAGAGCGCGTGGTCGACGAACGCGGTGTCGGTGTGTCGATCGTGCGGGTTGGAGAACGTGACGAGGTTGGAACGGAGTCGGAGGTTTAAGTTGTTTGCGGCGAACGGGGCGAGCGTGGACGAAGAGGCTGTGCGAGTGTTCTCGGCTATGGTGCACGATCGCATGACGGAGTGCGTGTACGACGAACCTTTGAAGACGTTTGAATCCAACGTCACGCCTGAGCAAGTGTACACGGTGCCGATCACCACGGAAGGACGCGCGGCGCTCGAAAGGGTTGACAAAGAGATGGGTTTGGCGTTTGATGACCAAGATTTCGACTTTTACATGCGTTTGTTCTGCGACGAAATCGGTCGAGACCCGACGAACGTCGAGCTCTTCGACATGGCGCAGAGTAACTCTGAACACTCCCGTCACTGGTTCTTCTCCGGCGAGCTCACCGTTGACGGGCAAAAGATCGACAAGACGTTGTTCAAGATGGTGAAGGAAACCATCGAGGGCGATCGCGCGCACAACAGCGTGATCCAGTTCAAGGACAACTCGTCCGCCATTCGCGGTTTCGTCAACACGCCGCTGCGACCGGCCAACGCCGGAGGGCCGTCGGCAATGGTGAAGAAGGAGACCGATCTCGATCTTCTTCTCACCGCGGAGACGCACAACTTTCCCTCGGGCGTTGCGCCGTATCCGGGCGCGGAAACGGGCACCGGTGGGCGCATTCGCGACACGCACGCCACGGGCTGCGGTTCCACTCTCGTCGCCGGTACTGCCGGTTACATGACGGGTAACTTGCGCTTGGACGGTAAGATCCTTCCTCACGAAGACACCACGGCGGTCTACCCGTCCAACTTGGCGTCCCCGTTGCAAATTCTCATCGACGCCTCCAACGGCGCCTCCGATTACGGGAACAAGTTCGGCGAGCCGGTGATTTTGGGCTTCTGCCGTACTTTCGGTCAACGCATGCCGAACGGTGAGCGTCGTGAATACATCAAGCCGATCATGTTCTCCGCCGGTTTCGGTCAAATCGATCACACGAACTTGGAAAAGCAAGAGGGCGACATTGGTATGCTCGTCGTGAAAATCGGCGGTCCCGCGTACCGAATCGGCATGGGTGGCGGAGCCGCATCGTCCAAGGCTGGTGGCGAAGATGAAGCCAACGCGAGTCTTGACTTCAATGCCGTTCAACGCGGTGATGCAGAAATGTCCAACAAACTCAACCGCGTCGTGAAGGCGTGCGTCGAACTCATGGGGGAGAATCCGATTTTGAGCATCCACGACCAAGGCGCAGGCGGTAACTGCAACGTCGTCAAGGAACTCATCTACCCGAAGGGTGGGGAAATCAATATTCGCGAGGTCAAGCTTGGTGATAACACGATGAGCGTGCTCGAGATTTGGGGCGCCGAATATCAAGAGAACTCTGCGATGCTGATCAAACCCGAATCCCTCCCTATTATTGAGAAAATTTGCGCCCGAGAACGCTGCCCGTTCTCTGTGCTCGGTAGCATCAACGGTAGCGGACGCGTCACCGTGCGCGATCCGGATGCCCCGCCGGGTACGCCGACTCCGGAAGATCTCGATCTCGAGGCCGTACTGGGTGATGTTCCGAAGAAGAAGTACGATCTCAAGCGCGACGCGCCGCTCAGCTCGAAGTTCGTCATGCCGGCGGGCGAAACCGTCGGTTCCGCCCTCGACCGCGTACTCTTACTTCCGTCCGTGTGCTCAAAACGTTTCTTGACCACGAAGGTCGATCGTTCAGTCACTGGTTTGATTGCGCAGCAGCAATGCGTCGGTCCTCTGCAAATCCCACTCTCCGACGTCGGTGTCATCTCCCAGACGCACTTTGGCATAACGGGCGGCGCCACGTCCATCGGCGAAGCCCCGCTCAAGGGCTTGGTTGACCCGCGGTCGATGGCCCGTGTCTCGCTCGGTGAGTCGCTCACCAACATGGTCTTCGCGAATACACAAGGCATGGACTATGTCAAATATTCCGGCAACTGGATGTACGCCGCCAAGCTCGGAGGCGACGGCGCGCACATGTACGACGCGTGCGAAGCGCTTTGCGAAACTATGAAGAAGCTTGGCGTGGCTATCGATGGTGGTAAAGATTCCTTGTCTATGGCCGCCAAGGCTGGTGGTGAGGTCGTCAAGACGCCCGGCACGCTCGTCATGTCTGGCTACGTCGGCGTCCCGGATATCACCAAGACGGTGACGCCGGATTTGAAGCTTCCGGGCACGGGCAAGCTCATTCTCGTCGAATTTGGTAGCAAGGATGGCAAGCGACGCATCGGAGGTTCTGCACTCGCGCAAGCGTACGCCCAGGTTGGTGACGAAAGCCCCGACTTAGATGACACCGCCTATTTCAAGGCGGCGTGGAGCGCGACGCAAAAGCTCGTCGACGGGCGAAAGATTAGCGCTGGTCACGACGTCTCCGACGGCGGCTTCATCACCGCCGTGCTCGAGATGGCTTTCCCGTCCACCACCGCGGGTGTGAATGTGACGCTTCCCGGAAGTGACGCTATTTCTGCGTGTTTCGCCGAAGAACTCGCCATTATTCTCGAAGTCTCGCCTGAAAACATTTCCGAAGTCATGGCGACGTACGCCTCCGCGGGAGTCACCGCTCGTGCGATTGGGCAAACTACTAACGACGGCAAGTGCACGGTATCCGCTGGCGGCGCGCAGTGCGTCAGCGATTCCACAGCGTCTCTTCGCGATAAGTGGGAGGAAATGAGTTTTGAGTTTGAAAAGCTTCAATCCTCCAACGCCACAGTGGCTATCGAGAAGGAAGGCCTGAAATCGCGCAAGGCGCCGACGTGGAAGCTGACGTACACGCCGACTCCGACGCCGCCGGAAGTGCTCAACGCGGCGAACAAGGCCAAAGTTGCCATTATCAGAGAAGAAGGGTCTAACGGCGATCGAGAGATGGCCGCTGCTGTCACCGCCGCCGGTATGGAGGCTTGGGATGTCACCATGAGCGACCTTCTTAGCGGTCGCGCCAACTTGAGCGATTTCCGCGGCGTCGTCTTCGTCGGCGGTTTCTCTTACGCCGACGTCCTCGATAGCGCCAAGGGATGGTCGGGCGGTATTCGTTACAACGCGTCGCTGAAGCAGCAGTTCCAAGACTTTTACAACAGATCGGACACGTTCTCGTTGGGTGTGTGCAACGGTTGCCAGCTCATGGCGCTCTTGGGCTTCATCCCGTCCGACGGCGGCGTCGGCGCGCTTCCGGATTCCAGGCAACCGCGTTTCATTCACAACGACAGCGGTCGCTTTGAATCTCGATGGACCACTGTCGGCATCGACGAAAACACACCAGCGATGATGTTGAAGGGCATGGGGGGATCTCGCATGGGCGTTTGGTGCGCGCACGGTGAAGGCAAAGTCAAGTTCCCAGATGAGAGCATGCTGCCCGACGTGTTGAAGAACGGCCAAGCCGCTGTACGATACGTCGACGCCGACGGATCGCCGACGGAACAGTACCCGCTCAACCCCAACGGTTCGCCGCATGGTATCGCCGGTTTGTGCTCGAAAGATGGTCGTCACTTAGCGATGATGCCTCACCCCGAACGCGCCTTCATCGGTTGGCAAGTTCCGTGGGCTCCGGCGGACGCCGGCGTCGACCCGTACGGCCCGGGCCCTTGGTTACAAATGTTCCAAAACGCCCAAAAATGGGCCGCCGAGAACGGTAAGTAAGTTATCGTCCGAAGTTATTGTCCGTTTACTCGCATCTTTTACGACTATGACCGATGTAATATCCAAGTTTGGCTGTGGTTCACAAAATCTACGCGCGCGTAACCGACGACTCCTCGCGGCGACTACGACGGCGACCGCACGCCGCCGAACGGTGAACCTAGAAACGCGGGCAATCGCGACGGCGATGGCACCGGTCCCTCGCCCGCTCGCGTCTCGCGTCGAACGCGCGGCGTCGTCACCGCCATCCCCGACCCGTCTCGCGCTCGATCGCGTCGCTCAAACTCTTTCCTCGCCGCCCGCGTCGCGTCAATCAACAGCGCGTTCTCCCTTCGCAATCGCGCCGACTCGCGCTCCGCGCGCGCCAACTCCTTCTCCAACCCGTCGACGATCGCGTTCAACCGCTTCAACTCCCTCGTCGATTCCGCGCGCGTCCCCGTCGCCTCGAGCGCGCGCTCCAGCTCGCGCTTCGCGTCTCGCGTCCACGCGCTCCGCCCCTCCAAAATCTCCGCCTCGAGCGTCGCGCCTCGAGCGCGCGACTCCCGCAGCGCGCGCTCGAGCGCCGTCGTCCGTCGTCGCAAATACCGCGCCTCGCGCGCGTCGTCGTCGTCGTCGTCGTCGTCGTCGTTCGCGCAGCACCGCGCGAGGCTCCTCGCGCATCGTCGCACGGCGTCCAGCGCGTCGTCGACCGCGTCGACGCGACCGGACGTCGACGCCGCGAGCGTTTCAAGCGCCGCGTTCGCGTCGACGACGTCGCGCGCGCATCGCTCGAGCGCCGTCGAGCGCATTTCGAAGCGCGCGCGCGCGAGTGTGGTAACACCCTCGCGATTTTTGTTGTAATGTTGAATCTTGAAGTGAATCTTGAAAATTAGAATGCGTCTATCGGTCGGTAGTCGCGAGACCAGAGCGAGACCACGAGTTGTAGCCCCCTCGCACGGTGAAAACCTTGCTGAAGCCCTGTTTGGCGAGCGCCTTGGCGAGCGCCTTGGCGGAGCCGCCGTTTTGGTCGAGCAAGATGACCTTTTTACCGCGGCTCACGCCACGAAGAGAAGCAATCTTGAGTGCCGCGACCTTTCCGGCGGCGGCGTTGGAGAACGCGCCGCTCTTCTCGATGCCACACACGAGAACGCGCTTGTTGGCGCCTCCCGGAAGCTGAACGGTGACTTCGGATCCGCGAGTATCGACGATGACGGCGTTCTCGGAAAGAAGCATGTCGTACGCTTCGATCGGACGCAAGTCACCGCGATAACCGCGCGCGATGTCTGCCACCAACTTGAACACCACGGGCGCGAGGAGGTAGGCCAAAAAGAGTTCGCCAGCCGTCGTCGCCAACTCCTCTCCAGAGGCGTCTGCCAAATAATCCGCGACTTGTTGCGCGATCGGCACCGTGGCGTCGAACACGATTTGCGCACCCTCCTCGAAAACCTTAGCGGCGGGCGCGATATCGACGCCTTGCGCCTTCAACGCGCTGTCCGCGGAAGAGAGAGCTTGGCCGCTCGCGCTCGACGCTTGCTTCAGCGCCTCGTCCGCCGCCGGAACGATCGCCCGTCCCGCGTACGCGCCGACCGCCTCACCGACCGGCGTCACCGCCTTCACCGCGCGTTCCGCCACGGGCAAAACAACCGGCGCCGCCTCTTGCGCGAGTTCAACGCCTTGCGCGACGAGATCCGCGGCTTGCGAGAAAACCGCCGTGGCCGCGTCCGCCGCGCTATCCGCCGCGTCCAACACCGCCGCGAGTCTATCGCTCACCTGTCCGGCGTGCGCCGCCCCGGCGTGGGTCATCATCGTCAACGCCGTCAGCGTCGTCGTCGTCGTCGTCACCGCGCGCTTGTCGCTCGTCGACGCGCGCGCGACGACGCCGGATCTCTTTTCAGCCTTCGCGAACGATTTCGTCGCGTTCGTCGCGCGCAGCGCGCATCGCGGCGCGGCGTACATCGTACTTGAAGACGCGCGTGTTATCACCGCTCACGGCGGCGTTCGCTCGGGTCGTGCGCGTCGGTCGCGCGCGCGTGCGGAAGTGGCGCGGCGCGCGCGGCGCGGTCGGATTAAAATCAGATATTTCCAGCCTGGCTGAGCGTGGCTGTCGTTGATTCGCGCACACGGGGTTTAAATATACACACTACGAACCGACGGTCGGGTAATGAGATTTATCGATGCAGAAGACGCGACGCGCGTTGCGCGCGCACGCTTCGGCGACGACGTCCACGCCGACGCCGTGCGCGCAGGCGATGATTTGAGCGACGCACACGATGTGCGCTGGCTCGCAACGGTCCTTGATCAGAGCGCCCGCGAACCACTTTTCCTTCTTGACGGGTTTCGGCCACGAGAGCGGCGGCGCGACGGCGGCGAAACCGGCGTGCGTGGGCTTGATCCCGCACCACGGGGCGTCGGTTTCGAGAACGATTCGATCGAGTGGAATCGTCTTCACCACGTCGAGGTTTTCTTGGGTCTTGAGCGAGCAGCCGTTGAGACCTATGAGGAGATTTTCGCGCGCGAGCACCGCGGCGGCTTCGCGCGCGCCGCCGGTGAAAGAGTGCACGACTCCCGCGGTGAATCTGTGCGCGTTGCGATCGATAATCTCCAAGAAATCGTCGCACGCGGCGCGCATGTGCAAGAACAGCGGCAACGACGTCGCCTCGGCGAGGGCAAACTGTTTTTCAAACATTTCCTTTTGCGTCGCCGCGTCGCAAAACTCGAGCCTGTCGTAATCCAATCCCATCTCCCCGATCGCCACGATCGTCCCGCTCGCCTTACCGTCGAGCGCGACTCGCTTCAACTTTTCCAAGTGCGCGTCCGCGCCGTCGACGTCGTCCGCGAACGCGCCGCACCTCGTCGGGTGCACGCCGCACGTCGCGTACAGCCTCGGCGCCGCGCCATCCTCCCGCGTTTCCCTCGCCAGCGCCACCGCCTCGCGCGCTTCCTCGAGCGTGCCCGCGGTGACGATGATATCGCTCACCCCCGCCTCGCGCGCGCGTCGCAGCACGGCGCCCAAATCGTCCTCGTGCGCGCGTTTTCCGCGGTACACACCGCGAAACATCCCATCCGTCAAGTTCGCCCCGACGTCCACGTACGTCGCCATGCCGCGCGGCGCGGCGCGCGCGCGACCTTCGCTCGCGCCCCCGCGCGCGCTCGCGCACGCGAACCGCGCGCACGCGCGCATGTGAAGCGCGGCGCGAGCGAGACCGTTACGCAGCACATCGCGACGCACCGACGTCGCGCCGCGTCGCGTCGCGCGTCGCGTCGCGTCGCGCGCGTCGAGGCGGCATGCGCGCGATCGCGAGCCACGCGCTCGGCGCGCGCGCGCGATGCGTGCGCGCGCGCGCGTCGCGCGAGGACGCGTTCGGTGACCGGAGACGCGATGCCACGTCATCAGCACATTCAAACGATACGAAGAAACGACGCGCGCGCGACGACGCGCGACGCGCGACGACGGCGCCGACGGAGGTGCTGTCGCCGTACGTCGTGCTGAACGTGCCGCGGGACGCGACGACGACGGAGCTGAAGATTGCGTTTCGAAAGATGGCCAAGGCGACGCATCCGGATTCGAGCGGCGACGCGGACGCGAGCGGGACGGCGTTTCGACGCGCGCACGCCGCGTATGAGGTGCTCACGGATGACGTGCGAAGAAGCATGATCGACGATGGAATCGTGGATACGTGTCATGGGTTCTCGTTCGTCGAGGGAGAGATTCGCACGTCGTTGGATTACGCGAAGCGCTCGGGGGCGCCTTTGAAAAAGTCAACCGCCGCGGCGCGCGAGCGTCGACGTCGACGGAAGAAGACGAAAGTCAAAGCGAGCGCGTGGGAGGAAAAGGTGATGTTTTCGCCGAAGAATCGAGACGAGCTCGTGAAAAAGTGGCACCTCGAGCGATGGAATCGCGGATGGCGGATGTGGTGCCAGGCGTGGTTCGCGCTTCTGACTTTCGGCGCGCCCGTCGGCGTCGCCTACGCGCTCGCGTTCGCCCATCAATTCGCGATCGCGCCGCACTGACGCCGAGCGTCAGCGCGAACGGAGCGCGTGTACATTAAATCAAGAATTCAAGACCATCTCGAGCGAACGAGCTCTTCCCTCTTGTTGTTGTAACATTGACTTCGCGAAGTCGCCGAGCGCCGCAGCCGTCGCGTCGCGACCGCGACGCCTCGCGTCGCCGCGCCACACCACCTCGCACCGCGCGCGCGCGCCATCGCGGATGACCGCGAAGGCACTCACGCGCGCGCTCGACGGCGACAGCGATTCGGACGACGCGAGTGCCGCGCGCGCGACGGCGTCGAACGATGAGGCGCTTTTGAGCTCGCTGCAACAAATCGCGACGAAACTGCGCGTGTCGCGCACGCAGTTCGCCGAGTACTGTCGCGCGCGCGCGGAAGAGCTGGATGACATCTCGTCCGACGGCGTCACGGCTGCCGTGGAGGCGTGCGAGCGGTTAAAGACGGGAAAAGACGGCGCGTTTGAGGACGTGGCGAAAGGGCTGGCGCGAACCGCGCGAGCGCTCGAGCAAGCGAAGGTCGACGCCGCGGCGACGGCGAACGCGATAGAGTCGGAGTTGGAGGGGGAGAAGAAGAGTGTGGTAACGGTGACGCGGGACGAGGACATGGATGACGCGACGGTGGAGGACGCGGGCGAGACGACGGCGACGGCGACGGCGACGGGAGCGCCGAAGACGTCGGATTTCACGGAACGCGCCAAGTACATCCCGATGCGATTGACGCCCGAGGAGAGGAAGGCGTTGCGATTGTTAGAAGCAGCGTTGCACGTGAGCGAGTACACAGACGTGGTTGATGTGTTTTCTTATAAATCGAAAACGCAGCGCATCACGAGACAGCTGAAGGAGATTTGCGCGATCATGTGCGGCCTAGTTGTCGCCACGGACTATCGTGCGGGACAAAAGCTCATCATAGACAAGGAATTCAAGGATAACGAAGAGTTCTTTCAGTACGTGTTCGAGATCGGACGGCGACACAAGGTTATGAATCCAGAGAAGATGCGAACCGAATACGGGAAGCTCGTATTCTTGTTACAAGATTCTCAGAGTCCAGACGTTCAAGAGTTGCTCGATTTCAAGCTCGTCAAACCTTTGAAGACGGTTTACACGTTTTTGAAGGAGCGCGGGGGTGAAAGTTTGCTTGCCGATAGCCTCATGGAAACGGCAACGTCGGAGATCATGCACGAAGGTTTGCCGCGTCACGAGGTGCAAAAGATGATCAAGAAGAAAGAACGCGCGAGAGAAGTCATCGCGAGCAAGTACTCCTCGGTCTCGCTGAGCAAGGAAGACGTCCTACAGTGTTTGTACTCCGTCAGTGATAACAACGCGTATTTGCGATTCAATCGCGATCCCGTTGATCGAATGCTTGAGATGTTGACGACGCACTTTGATCCGTCAACTCCGGAAAAAGGATACGGTTTGGGCATCACGATGGGCATGGGCGGCGCGCGTTTAAGTCACAATCACCAGCGTCAATACACGTATTGCGCGCAGTCGATGACGCTTTGGCGCGAAGTTTTAAACGACATGTTTAGACTTTGGTACCTCGCAGAGAGCGATTTACTATGCGAAGGTAATCGTTATTCGCTCTCCAATACCGGCCAAGGCTTGAACCGAGTTCAACACTGCCCGCGAGTCGGCAAGGCGATGTATGGCGTCTTGGCGACGTGCCAGCAAAAGTGTGGCGGATGGGTCGGGAGCTCGGTCGTGCACCTCGGGGACCACAACGTGCCTAACGCCTTGGTCTTCATCGACAAGTACAGTCAAGTCTCGCGGATTCTCAACCCGATCGTCCTCGTCATCCAAGAGCTTCCGAACCTAGCCAAAGACCCGGGTCTCAAGGCATACATCGATACTCAATTCGGTAGCGTCGAGGCGTGTCAAAAAACCATTCTCGCCGATTTCTTCAGGCACGGTTTCGACGGCAGTGGCAGCGATAACTTCTTCGACGCCGGCTCGTGCATCGACGGCCGTCTCACGTCGGCGTGGAACTGGTGCTCGAAAATAGAAAAGAAGTCATACTACCCGGTTTTCAAGCTCGCCGGTTTCTCCGGTTTCGACGGCGGCGACTTTAGATCATGATTAGACAAATCGAGCACCACAAAAACGCTTTTTTAACGAAACGAAGACGCTGCATCGAGTTAGTTACGGCCCTCACACCGCCTCGCGCGATGTTCGCCGCGCGCGCGGCCGCGCCGCGCGCCCCGCGCGCGACGCACGCATCGCGCGCGTCGTTCGCGCGCGCGTCGCTCGAGAAAACGCCCGATTTCACCGCACAAAAGCGCAAGCGCGTCAGCTTCATGCCTCGACTTCTCGACAACAACCGCGCGAAGCATCTCACGTCAGACATCCAGACGTGGCAGCGGAACGTGCAGCGCGATATCAGCGCCGTGGAGACGGTGCGGTTCGGCGACGATTGCTTCGTCGGGGAAGGCACGGAAATATTCGCCGAACCCGGGCGGGACGTGGCGCTCGGGGACGGCGCGCGGGTGGCGGCGCGCTGCTTCATTCACGGACCGTGCGCGATCGGGGCGCGCGCGTCGTTGAACGCGAACGCGCATATCGAGGGAGGAGCCGTCGGGGTGACGATCGGGGACGACACGCGGATCGGGCCGAGGTTTTCGGCGTTCGCGTTTAATCACGTCTTCGACGACCCTGAGACGAATATTCGCGAGCAGGGCGTGACGAGTCAGGGGATAACGATAGGAAAAGATGTTTGGATAGGTGCGAGCGTGTGCGTGACTGATGGAGTGCACATTGGAGATCATTCGGTCGTGGGCATGGGTTCCGTGGTGACTCGAGACGTGGAACCCTACGCCGTCGTCGCCGGAAATCCGGCTCGAGTGATTCGGTATAGAAAGCGCCCACCGCCCAAGTAGACGGCGGGAGTCGAGTCGATTGTCACACAAGTAGCGGTGAAGTGTATTAAAAGTAAACTAGCGCCTTCCTCGTCCTCTTCCACGCCCTCCGCCGCCGCTGCGTCCTCCGCTACGTCCTCCGCTACGTCCTCCTCCGCGACCACCGCCGCGTCCTCCTCCGCGACCTCCGCCGCGTCCTCCTCCGCGTCCGCCACCGCGATCACCACCGCCGCGACCGGCGCCGCCGCGACCGCCTTTCTTTTTAGTTTCTTTCCGTTCTTTTCTGATTTGTTCCGCAGATTTGAGTTCGTTGTACGCGGGCGCCGCGGCGTCGACGCCAAAGACGCTCTTCGATTCCTTTGCCTCGGATCCCTTCGTGTGCCAACCCTTCTTGAAGCGCGTAGAATCCACAAAAGAGCGCTTGTTCACCGTCGCTTCGTCTTCCATTGAACCAGTCGCGGTTATGGATTTGTGTGTCCGCGCTGCCCACTTCTTGTACGTCGCGCCAGCTTCCGCCGCGTTGACGCGCTGTCCGGCTTCGTTTTTCAGACGCTTTCCGCCGCGCTTGAGATCGATTTCGTCTCTGTTGATGTGGATGTAACGCTTCTTTCGGGCGTCCCAGTGGAAAAGCTTCTTTTGACGAGATATTCCCTCGCCGTCTTCTTCGACTAAATCTAGTGTGGCGTCGTTCAGCGCGCCTTCTAAGCCTCGATCGCCGCCTTCGCGCGTAGTGAGCCCAAGTTCGGTGTGATTTACGGCGCGCGGCGCAGAGTCCAGGAAAAACTCTTGGTCGCGGAATTTCCCGGTGTTGAAAGCATCGTCACCTGCTGTGGCGAGGGTCTCGTAATCCGCGCCGCCATCATCGTCGGATTCCTCTTGCGCGTCTACGTCAAGAATGGGATCATCTTCCCCTAGCGGGCGCAACGCGCGAGCCGAACCATCCTTGCCTTCGCGTTTCGCGCGAATAAACTTTTCATCCTTCAAGCGCTTCTGACGCATCGCGCTGCTCGTCTCGGTGATTTTGATCGTTGATGTCTTCGACGCGCTCGCGACTTCGGCTTCAAGAACAGTGGCTTGAGGGCGATATGCTTTTATGCTCGCCGTGATTTCGGCGAGCTTTTGCGTGTGCTCGTCTACGCCACCGCTTGCGCACAACAGTGGATGCGGTCCCGCAAGCACGAGAGGCTGCGCGCGACTCATCGATTCGCTTGATGCAGTCCCACGCGTCTTTTGGTACAGTCTATAAGCGTTATTCGCCGTGCGTTCCAAACCTTCAAATTCATCCTTCGCCTTCATCACCTCCCGCAGGCGATCGGTGAGCATGTCAAGCGCGCCGATGGGGCAGGTACCTATTATTGACGTAGCAGATTCTTCCGCTTTGCGCGCGATTTCAAGCGCCTCCTCAGTCGAACTCGGCGGTGCTTTCGACGCAGCCGCTATTTTGCGACCGAGAAACAAGTGCAAGTCAACTAAAAAACCGAGCTCTTCCTTGACGAGGAAGCTGTGCGCGTTACCGGTTCGACCGGCGCGCGCGACGCGACCAACTCTGTGGACGAATAACTTGCCCTTTGCGGGGAAGTCGTAATTAATGACGTTGTCGAGCAAAGGAATGTCTATACCGCGCGCAGCGACGTCAGTGACCACGAGAACATCAGCCTTCTTCGCGCGAAACCTGCCCAGCGCCATTTTACGCGCCATCATGTCCATCGACCCATAAATGCTCGAAACTTTAACGCCTTCGAATTCGAGTACGTTCTGCAACCACTCAACGTGGTGTCTTGTCGACGCAAAAACCACAGTCTGTTGCCGTTTCGGGATGACTTCGCGAAGCATGTACAACAAAGCAGCGACCTTTTCGTCGCTTCGCATCAACACAAAGGACATGCGCAAATCAGATGAAATTTTCATCTCAGCGTCGAGGCGCACGACTTCGGGCTCGCGCAGTCCCACGCGCACAAACTCTGCTAACGCGCTCGGTAGCGTCGCCGAGAACAAAAGTGTCTGCCTGACATCCGCCACAGAGTTCATGATTTGTTTCAACTGGTCTGCGAAACCCATCTCTAAAAGTCGGTCTGCTTCATCGAGGACGACGTGACACACCGTTCGAAGAGTGAACGCCTTAACTTCATCGATATGATGCAACAGACGACCGGGCGTTGCGACGATGACATCTGGGTTGTTGCTCAAATCTGCGAATTGGGCCTCCATGGAATCTCCCCCGACGAGCGCCGCGACGCGCAAATCCGTAAACTTGGCCAACTCTTTCGCAAACTTGAACGTCTGCAACGCCAGCTCGCGCGTGGGTGCCAATATCACGCACCGCGCGCCAGCTTTCAAGCTATGCGTCCTGAGTTTACTCAACACTGGTATCAAAAACGCCGCCGTTTTCCCGCTCCCCGTGCGCGCCATGGCGACGACGTCCCGTCCCTCCAACGCCGGCGGTATTGCCTTTCGCTGAATCGGCGTCGGCACGCGATAACCCTTGCGCTTGACGGCTCGAAACACATCTGGTAGTATGTCCATCGATTCAAATCCCCCGGAAGACTTCTTCTTCTTCGCCTCAGCGGCTTTCCGACGTCCCGTCAGCGCCTCCACGCGCTCGAATCCAAAGTCCACGTGCCCATCCGCGGCGATGCCCTCCTCCGCCTTCGCGTCCGCGTCCGACGCGCCACGCGGTGCCTTGGCTTTCGGTTTCTTGCCCTTGCTCGTCGTCTCGGCGCCTCGCGCGTCGTCGCGCGGCGGTTTTGAACGCGCCGGCGGCGCGCCGGTGGCGGCTGCGCGCGCGCCCATCGCGCGCGAACGCCGCGCCGTGAGCGACGACGAGCGCGATTGCGCGTCTGCGCGCCCTAAAACGCGCGCGGGCTCGCGCGAGAAGGACGCGCGACGGCGCGGT
The DNA here is from genome assembly GCF_000092065.1 of Ostreococcus lucimarinus CCE9901. NCBI lineage: Eukaryota > Viridiplantae > Chlorophyta > Mamiellophyceae > Mamiellales > Bathycoccaceae > Ostreococcus > Ostreococcus sp. 'lucimarinus'. The sequence continues at coordinate 683,649 of NC_009360.1, forward strand.
CGCGGACGAGCGAGGTTGGTTGTGGCGCGAGAACTAACGCGAGGTTGGTTGCCGAGTTTCGCGACGGCGAACGCGAGCGGTGACGGCGCGTTTCTTTGAATTGACGCTCACTCACAACGACTACTAAGATAAAATATGCGGTGTCGGCGCGACTAGTACACGAAATCAATCATCTACGATTCTCGGCGCTCACTTTGCGGCGTCGGCCTTTCCCGAATCCTTCGGTTTTTCGTTCTCCTTGTCCGTATCCTTCTCCGCGTCACTCGCTCCCGGGGCATCCAGGGCGCGCTCGCGTTCCTTGTTCGTCGCCTTGTTGTTGATCAAGTCGTGCAGAGCGATGACTGAACGAATCAACGAGCTGAGGTACACGACGAGCATGGCGTCGTTCGTGGAGACGTTGAATCCCTTGACGTAATCCTCCAAGTTCAGGTTCGGCAACAGGTTAAACGCGTCTTGCAGATGACCCATGATCTCGTGATTCATCGGCAACGAGCCGTCGACAACCTTATCCATGTAACTCTTGATTTCTTCTAATCGCGCCTTCAAACCGCGCAAAGACTGCACTTTTTCGCTCACCTTGGTGCTCAGCGTCGACACCGTGTTATCCTTCACATCGCGCAGCAAGTGCTCGACCCCGATCTCTTCCGCCTCGAACGCCTCAATCGAGTTCGGCACGTGCACGAACGTCTTCTGTTGCTTTTCCGTTCCATCCTCCTTGACTTCGATTTGCGCCGCGAACGCGCTCGTCGGAATGTTCGCGTTCTCCGCCCGCACGTCCACGATCACGAGCACCGGCTCGGGCGTGTACGCGTAAAACAACTCGTGTATGTCGATATCACTCTCCCGCAGTTTCGGTCCGGTGCTGTACCACCCCACAATCTTCTCCTTCGCGCTAATCTTCTTCGACATTCGATACATGTTTTCCAAGTAACTGTGATCGAGAAACCAAATCCCGTTATCCCCGTCGTCCTCCTCGAACGGCACCGCGAACGAGCTCGTGACGTCCAACCGTCCCTTGCGCTGTTCCCCGAGCAGCACGCCGACGACGCGCTTGTTCTCCTCGTCGCCCTGCGCGTCGAACCGTCGGAGTCAGTCAAAACTCGCGCGAAGGAAGCGATCCGCGATCGCGCGCGTCTCGCGCGTCCCGCGTCGTCCCGCGTCGTCCCGCGTCGCGCGCGCGCGATCCCGCGTCCCGCGTCGTCGTCGTCGTCGTCGTCGTCGTCGTCGCGCGTCGTCGTCGTCGTCGCACCTCGTCGCATCGTCGAAAGTGATCGACGACGCTGAGCAGCACGAGCGGGTGCACGACGACCTCGCTCGCGCTCGCGGGCGCCGCCCGCGGCGCGACGGCGGTCGCGCCGTCGCTCGGCGCCGGCGTCGACATCGGCGTCGTCGAGTCGCGCCCGCGCGCGCGACGCGCGGCGACGCGCCGACGACCGCGGCGGTCGATCGACAAACGCATACATACATGCAGGTTTTAGACACTAAAACATGTATATTCGATCGTACTTAATGCGGTCGAAACGCCATCGACGGCGCACCGCCGCGCGCGCGCCGCCGCACTTCGCGCCGCGCGTCGCGCGCGCGCCATGGGCGTCCCGAGCTTCTACCGCTGGATCGCGCAGAAGTACCCGAAGATCGTCGCCGACGTCGTCGAGGACGAGCCCGTCGACGCGCTCGGACGCCGGGTGGAGCTGAACAGCGCCGAGGCGAACCCGAACGGCATCGAGTTCGACAACCTGTACCTGGACATGAATGGCATCATACACCCGTGCTTTCACCCGGAGGACCGACCGGCGCCGACGACGGAGGAGGAGGTGTTTGAGTGCATATTCGATTACATCGATCGGTTGTTCTTGATGATACGACCGAGGAAGGTGCTGTACATGGCGATCGACGGGGTGGCGCCGCGAGCGAAGATGAATCAACAGCGAAGTCGACGGTTTCGAAGCGCGCAGGAGGCGAGAGAGAAAGCGGAGGAGGAAGAAAAGTTGAGGGAGAAGTTGATCAGGGAGGGGGTGAAGGTGCAGCCGAAACAAGAGTCGGGGGTGTTTGATTCGAACGTAATCACGCCGGGGACGCCGTTCATGGGACGGCTGAGCGAGGCGTTAAAGTACTACGTGCACGATAAGTTGAACAACGATCCGGGATGGCGGGGAATTGAGGTTATCTTTAGCGATGCGAGCGTACCGGGGGAGGGAGAGCACAAGGCGATGCACTACATACGGCAACAAAGGGGGCTGCCGGGGGCGAATCCGAACACGCGGCACGTCGTCTACGGTTTGGACGCGGATTTGATCATGTTGGCGCTCGCGACGCACGAGCCCCACTTTTGGATCTTGCGCGAGATTGTGTTTCAGAAGAAGGATAACGAGGCGCCGCAGACGCTGGGGCTCGGGACGGAGGAGACGAAGAAAAAGGTGGCCATCGCGCGTAAGCCGTACCAGTTGCTCAGCGTGAGCGTCTTGCGCGAATACTTGGCGTTGGACATGCGCCCTGTCGCACCGACGCCGTTCAAGCTCGACCCAGAGCGGATGTTTGACGACTTTATCTTCATGTGTTTCTTCGTCGGAAACGATTTCTTACCGCATTCGCCGACGTTGGAAATCCGTGAGGGCGCCATCGACTTGTTGATGACGCTCTACCGAAACTGTCTTCCGACGCTCGGTGGATACCTGTGCGCGGACGGCCGTCCCAATCTCTCCATCGTCGAAAAGTTTGTGCGGCTCGTGAGTGAGCACGAGGACGCCATCTTTCAGAAGCGTGCCAAGAAGGAGGCGCGAATGCGGAGTTCAAGACAACGCGATAAACAAAAGGCGAAGGATTACTACGAGCGCCAGCGCAAAGGGAGCGGTACCAACGTGCCGCAACACCGCGTGCTCGGTGGATCGAGAAACGCGAGTGATCGCGCGCCCGCAGCGCCGACAGAACAGCTCGTCGCGCTCGGTCGCGGAAAACCGACGCCACCTCCGAGCGCGCCGAAGACGGCGGCGGAGAACAAGAGCGCCGCGGATGCGCTGCGCGAACGATTAAAGACGCGAGGTAAGCGCGCCGCCGAAGCGACGGCTGACGTCGCGCCGGAAGCCGATACCGACGCCAAGAAGGCTAAAGTATCGGACGCGGATAAGGCTGAAAAGGACGAAAAAGCAAAGGAGTTTTGGAATCAGCTCGCGGAGAAGGCTGAATCTGAATCAGCCACGACGGTTGAAACCATCGACACCGTCGAAAGCGATGAAGTGCCGTCGCACCCTTTTGTACAATCGACGGCACCCGACGCGCAGCCCGGCGATTGGATGTGTCCCACAGGGTGCGGAAGCATGTACGCATCTAAAGGTTCGTGCTTCAGGTGCGGATGCCCACGTCCGAGCGAGGTGCGAGAGTTCAAAGCGGGCGAGGTGATGGACAGTAAATCCTTCTTGAAGCAACTTGAAGGCATCGTCAAGGCCATGGGTGAGCGCGAGGAAGAAACGGACAACATTCGGCTCGGAGAAAGTGGCTGGAAAGATCGCTATTACGAAGCAAAGATGCAGGCAACGCCACAAACGCGAGATGAGATCATTCGGGGCATGGTCATTGAGTACGTGCGCGGCTTAATTTGGGTGTGTCGATATTACTTCGAAGGGTGTTGCTCTTGGAGTTGGTTCTACCCATACCATTACGCCCCGTTCGCGAGTGATTTATATGACTTGAGTACGATCTCTACCGATTTTGATCTCGGCAAACCGTTCAAGCCGTTTTCGCAGCTCATGGGCGTGTTGCCGGCGGCGTCTTCGCACGCGTTGCCCGCAGCGTTCGCGCCGTTGATGTCGGACAAAGACTCTCCTATCATCGACTTTTATCCCGAAGACTTCGCGCTCGATATGAACGGGAAGCGTTTTACGTGGCAGGCCGTGGCACTGCTCCCTTGGATCGACGCCAACCGTCTGCTAGAACAAACGGAGATGCTCGAATACACGCTCACCGCCGAGGAAAAGCGCCGAAACTCCATCAACGAGGAGGAAATATACGTCAATGCCGCGCATCCGCTCGCAAAACAGTTTCTCGAGCTCGAAGAGCGGGAAGACGAAGACGTGGAAAAAACGCTCAAGATGGATCCGAAGCTTAGTAAAGGCATGAACGCCACGCTCGTGTCGGTGAAACGCGACGCGCAGCCCACGATGATACCGTCGCCGATGTCGAGTCGCCAAGACATCTCGAACAACAAAGTAGTCGTGGCGTCGATGCGTTTGCCGACCGATAGATTTGTGCCGCCGGTGCTGATGCCCGGTGCGGTGTTACCGACGCCTATGGTGACGGAGGCTGACTTGCCGCCGCCGCCGCAGTTGTTTCATCAGACGGACAACTACGGGCGCAACAACAACAACAACGCGCCTCGAATCGATTACGGACGCGGGATGGCGGGCCATCCCTTGGCCGGCGGCCGAGGTGGTTTTCAAGGATCAAATCAAGACGCACACGCGTTGATGCACCAAAGTCTCGGTCGAGGCGTGCCGCTCGGGATGAATTATCAGCAGAGACTCCCGACTCGTACGCCGCCGCCGCCGCCGCCGGGGGGTCCTGCGCTACCGCAAGGGTATCCGCAAGCGTACGGCGCCGGTCGAGGCGTACCACTCGGTGGGTTTCAGCCCGGCGCGCCGCATCCCGGACCTCCCGGACGCGGTCCGCCCGCCTCGTACGCCCCCGGCGGAAACCGCTTCGCCCCCTTCAATAACTTACCGCCGCGTTCGCGCGACCCGGCGCCGCCGCGACCGCAAACCAAAAAACGCTAGCGCATTAGTCATTCTGTACACCTAATTAGTAGTTTTGTTGTTACACGAGCTAGACGCTATAGATCAAATCACTCGCGATTCGGCAGCGACGACTGATTTTGCCACGACTCCATCCGACTCGCCGTGACGAGATTCGTCAACAATTTTATCCTATCCGCCCTATTCGCCGCGTGCGCCTCCGTCAGCGCCGCCACTCTCGCCGCCATCTTCCCTCTCGCTCGTTCATACGCCCTCCTCAGATCGTCGTCGCCGTCCTCTCCCTCTCCCTCGCCTTCCTCGTTCGCGTCGCCGTCGCTCACCAGCGCGCGCGCCAACGCCTCCACCGCCGCGCTCGTCTCGTCCGTCGCCAGCGACTCCAACAGATCCCTGTCGCACGTCATCGCCACCGGCGTCGCCAGCGCGTCGATCAGGCGAAAGTCTTCCTCGCACTGCGCCTCGCTCGTCGCCAGCGCGTCCTCGAGCGCGCGCGCGCACGCCGCGAGCGTCGCGTCGTCCGGTCGGTCGAGCGGTCGAATCGTCGTCGCGCGCGGCGGCGACGACGCGCGCTCGCGCGGCGGCGACGCCGGCGCGTGCGCGCGACCGTCCATCGCGCCGGCGCGTCGGCGCGCGCGTCGGTGCGGCGCGACGCGCGTCGTCCGTCGAATTCGGCAATTCGGCATTCGGCGCGCGCGTCACACGGCGGCGATGAAGTACGTGAGCACGCGCGGCGGCGCGCCGCCGACGACGTTCGTCGACGCCCTGCTCACGGGCTCGCCGCTGGACGGCGGCGCGTACGTCCCGGAGCGCGTCCCGACGATCGATTTCAAAAAGATTTTAAATTCGAGCTACGAGACGCTGTGCGTGGAAATCCTGTCGGTGTTTTGCGCGAATGGCGAGGAGTTCACGAAGGAAACGCTGCGAGAGATCGCGCACGAGGCGTGTAAGACGTTCGCGGACGACGCGATCGCGCCGGTGAAGACGCTCGGGCGAAGAGGCGCGAGAGGATGGGTGCACGCGTGCGAATTGCATCGCGGACCGACGCTGAGCGCGGAGGACGCGAGCATGCAGATGGCGGTGCGGATGATGGATCGGGCGTTGAAACTACGTGGGAAGCGAGGAAATGTGATGTGCTCGACGACGGGGGAAGAGGGGGGGGCGTTCGCGCGCGTGGCGGCGGAGATGAAGAATATGGACGCGTGGATCGTGTACCCGGGCGACGACGGCGACGTGACCGAGCCTCAGGAACGAGAGATGACGTGTCACGTGGAGGATCACGTGCATCCGGTTAAGGTGAGCGAATGCCCGGATGGAATGAGCGATGTGGACGCGGTCGTGATCGATGTGCTGAACGATGAGGCGTTTCGGTTGGCGAACGGGATGGTGAGCGCGAATAGCGCCAACGTGGCGCGCGTGTTGTGCTTTGTGCCGTTATTTTTTCACGCCTACGGACAAGTGCGCGCGAAGCGCGAAGAGTGGGGGAGACCCGTGGTGTTCAGTATACCGAGCTCCACGTTCGCGCTGGAGTACGCCGGTCACCTGGCGCGTTTGATGGGGTTGCCGATCACCGTCGTCGCCGCGTGCAACGCCAACGGCGCGGCGCACCGCGCCATCTCGCTCGGTGAATTGTACAAGACTGATATGGTGCACACGTCGTCGAGCGCGTTGGATGTCGTCGTGGCTGAAAACATGTGGCGGTCGCTGTACTACGCCACTGGATCAAATCCGCTGATTTTGAGCGAGCTGCAAGACGATTTCGACGAAGACGGCGAAGTTGAATTGCCACCGAAGATGACGAGTGAGTTAAACGCCGTGTTCAAGAGCGCGGTCGTGAGCGACGAACTCATGTATAGCACGATACAGCGCGAGGAGCGCATGGGGTACTTACCCTGTCCTCAAACTGCGATCGCGATCGCGGCGCTGGAGTTGGTCGAGGACATCGCCGAGGACGTTCCGTGTGTGGCGCTCGCGGTGTCGCATCCGAGCAAGTTTCCGACCGTTATCCGTCGCGCGGTGCCGCAACTGAGCAACGGAGCTTCACATCCTACTGTGGATGGTATGAAGGGCTTGTTCCACCGCCGTCGCACGTGCTCGCTCGAAGAGCTCGAACGCTCGTTGCGCAGAGACATCTCAGCGGTGACTTCGCTGCGCTCGCCCGCTCCGGTTAAGATCGAGCGCGTCTTACTCGCGCGCGACGAGTACGAGAAGATTTACATGACCACCGTGATCAAGCGCAAACGATGGCGAGGTTTCGACAGTCCACTGTTCACCATCGCCTGCGCCGTCGCGGTCGCCGCGTGGGCCGCCGTCACCACGCCGGAGACGAACCGGCAAACCGGGTCCGCGCGCGCCGCCGCGCGCGCCGCCGCCAAAGCGCGACGCGCCGCCGCCAAAGCGAGCGGCGAAAAAGCGCGAGCATTAGCCAGGACTCAGCGCCAAGCCGCGCGCGACGCCGCCAAGCTCGCCAAAATCCAAGCCGAGTCGGCGCGCGAATCCGCGCGTCCTCGCGTCTACGCGCGCGACCGCCGCGCGGCGCGTCCACCCAACGAGCACTTCGCGCACCAACCCCATAGAAACATTTATGCTTAACACCACGACTCGCCGCGCGACGACTGCCGCTTCCCTTCCCTCACCGCGACACGATTTCCATCCGTCGCGTTCGAACGCCGCGTCCCGCCGCCGCAACTAACTCGCGCGCGCCGTCCCGAGCGCCGCAGTGCTCGCCGCGCGCCCGCGCCCGCGCACCGGCGGCGCGACCGACATGAGTCGATCGCGCTCGCGCTCGCGCTCGCGCTCGCGCTCGAGCGCGTCGTCGTCGTCGTCGTCGTCGCGCTCGCGCTCGCGCGACCTCGCGCGTCGCGTCGCCGCGCTGAGCGACGACGCGCTGCTCGCGCGACGCCGACGGCTGCTCGAGCGCATCGACGTCGAGCGCGAGATCGCGCGTCGCGCCGAGACGACGCTCAAGCGCGCGCGCGAGGAGGCGAGCGACGAGGAAGAGGGACAGATTCCGGGCGACGCGCGCGACGCGCCGCCGCCCGCGAAAGTCGCGCGAGGGTACGTGCCGCCGCACGCGCGCGATCGAGGCGGATCGGGCGAGAAAAACGACGGACGAGACGATTGGCGACGCGCGGACGGACGCGCGGACGCGGGGGATTGGCGAAGGCGAGAGGGAGAGAAGGCGGCGCGGCCGAAGCTGCCGGTGCCGGGCGAACGCGGGTTCGGGCACCGCTCGGTCGGCGTCGGACGCGGACGCGCGGTCGAGGGCGGCGGCGGCGGTCAGAAACCGTCGTCGCTCGGCGGCGGTCCCGGGACGGAGGCGCCGGGACGCGCGCCGGTGGAACCTCGAGGACGATTCGAGGACGCGGACGCGGCGCCGAGGCCGAAGACGATTCCCGCGCCTCGAACGGTTCCCGTCCCGGCGCCGCCGCCGGTGAAGCCGAAGAGTCCGCCGCGCGCGGTCGTCGCGCCCGCGCCGGTCCCAGCGCCGCCGCCGAAAGAACCGTCGCCGGCGCCCGCGGCCGACGACGACGAGGACGACGACGATATCGAAGCCATCCAAGCCGCCGCCAAAGCCGCCAGAGCCGTCAAAGCCGCGGCGACGAAGCCCGCCGCTCCCAAGGTGGTCGAAATCGAGGTCGAGATTCCGGATAAACCAAAAGCCGACGCCCCGCGTCGATCCTCGAGGCGTTCGACGTCGCCCGAGCGCGACGCCGATCCTCCTCGTCGATCGTCCAGACGTTCCGTCTCCGTGGAGCGCCGCTCGACGAATCCGCCGCCGAGCGCCGACGGTTTGACCCCCGTCGAAGGCGATCCCGCCAAGCTCACCGTCGTCGTTTTGAAGAAGCTCCTCACCGAGCGCGAGTTGAGCACCGCGGGCTTGAAGGCTGCCCTCGTCGAGCGCTTAAAATCCGCGTTGGCCGACGAACGCTCGTGAGCGTCGTCGTCGCATTCAATAGAACTTTATTCGTCAATGCACCATCCCGCACTTCGCGACCCCGCGCGCGCGCGACGACGCGTCCGAACGCGACGTGACCGAACGCTCGACATGACCGCCGTCGCCGACCTGCGTTTCCTCGCCGTGAGCGCCACCGCGGCTCGAATCACGCGCATCGGTGTCCCGCTCAAAACCTCCCCCGACGGCGCGCTCGCGACGCGCGACGGCGCCGACGGCGCGCGCGACGGCGACGACGGGCCCGGTGATATCCTTCGCGATTGGCAAATCATGCAAACCAGGCTCGATCGCGAGGAAGAGGCGGAGGAGATGAGCAAGCTTTGGCACGACGACCCGGCGACGTGGCTCGAGCGAAGCAAGACGCAGTGGAGCGCGAGACATCGAGCGAGCGTGTACGCGAAACAGAAGGCCATGGGCGTGGCGAATCCGAGCACGACGGGACACGCGTCGCGAGCGCAGGGAGGGACGTCGAGCTCGACGGTGAAGACGACGAGGAAGAATCGCGCGGCGGGCGAACCGTTGGTGCAACTGGGCGAACGCGGCAAGGCGGGCATCGGAAAGATATCGTGCTCGCTGGTGGATTTGATCCAGTCGGGGCTGTTGAAGAGTGGTGCGGAGAAAATGTTCATCGTGTATCAAGATAACGTGTGGAAGGGCGATCTCGGGGAGGACGGGGTGATCACGTTTCAAGGGCAGCGGTTCACGAGTCCGAGCGCGTGGGCGATTTTCGCCAAACGTTTAACGAACCCGACGAAGAAGGCTGACGACGGATGGAAGAGCGCACGGTACGGCGATCCCGATGGACCGACTTTAGATCAAGTGAAAGGGGAGTACGCGAGAATCAATCAGTTGAAGTTGGCGGGGTTGGAGGTGCAAGTGGAGGAGGCGTCGCGAACGCTCACGGCGGAAGCGTCGGCGGCAAAGGCAGCCGGTGGAGCCGCGGATTCGCCTCGCGCTACTCGTAAACGCAAAGCAGCCGGCGTCGTTACGGCATCCGCGGACGACATGTCGTGGACGGTAAAGTTTCCAGGATGCGAATTCGGCGCGCCAGAGCCGTACGCCGGGACGGTGGCGGACGAAAACATGGACTTCAAAGGCTTAGTGGGCAAGTACGTCTGCGTGTTTCGCGAATGCGCTGGCGATAAAAGCTGGTGGGCGGCGAAAGTAATCAAGGTGCGCGACCTAGACACCCACGCGGAGGCGGACTTGCTATTTTCAGACGCGAAAATTGAACGAGAGGTCGACGTGGAGTCGCTCGCGAGCGAAGGCGAACTCGTCGTGTTGGACGAATGCTGACGGCGCCACGAAGAGTTCACCAGTAAACCTTAGTAAACCAACAGTACAGTTCTAGAGATATTCACTCGTTTTCCGCTCGAGATCGGCGGTCGCGTCGAGCGGTTCGCGCGGAACCGAGCGAGCGCGCCGGCGCGCCGTGCGCTGTGAAATGGGCGACCGACCGCGCAATGGGCGACCGACCGCGCGACCGACCGTTAATCGTCGATCGCGCGCCGCACCTCGCGACGCGCGCGATGCGGCTCGCGTCGCGCGCGATCGATCGCGTTCCGAGCGCGTCGCCGCGCCGCGCGCGCGCGACGCGTCGACGCCGCGCGCCGCGCGCCGGTCTCTTCGGCTTTGGCGATGCGACGCGAAGCGAATCGGCGAAGACGAAGGCGAAGACGAAGACGACGATCCTGGGCGACGCGGCGTCGAGCGTCGACGTGAAAGATGCGTACGAGTTCGGCGCCGAGCTCGGACGCGGACAATTCGGCGAGGTGCGCGCGGTGACGGACAAGGAGAGCGGACGCGCGCTCGCGTGCAAATCCATCAGCAAGCGAGGACTCTCGAGCGAACGGTCGAAAGAGATGGTGCGGAACGAAGTAAAAATCATGCATCACTTGAATGGGAACGCGAAGGTCGTTGAACTCGTCGCGACGCACGAGGATGCGACGCACGTGCACTTGGTGATGGAAAAATTGGACGGCGACGAGTGGTTCGACGCGATGGCGGAGCAGTTTGAGACGGCGCCCTATAGCGAAGCCGAAGCCGCGGCGCAGTTTCGAAATGTGGCGCACACGGTGGAGTACTGTCATATAATGGACGTCATGCATCGCGACTTGAAGCCGGAGAATTTCGTGTTGAAGAGCGGCGCGAAGGATTCGCCCGTGTGCGCCATCGATTTCGGGCTGTCGACGTTTGCGACGCGAGACCAAGTGTTCACCGACTTCGTGGGCTCCCCGTATTACGTCGCTCCAGAAGTCATGGCTTACAAGTACTCCAACGGAGCCGATGTGTGGTCGTGTGGCGTTATTTTATACATTCTACTCTCCGGCGTGCCGCCGTTTTGGGGATCGAGCGAGAAGCAAGTGTTCGACGCCATCAAGCGATATAAGACGGGCGCCGAGCCGCTCGATTTGGTGAGCGAGCCGTGGCCGTCAGTCAGCGATGCGGCGAAAGAGCTCATACAAGGCATGCTCACGGTGGATCCGACGAAGCGCATGACGATCGAAGACGTACTCCAGCATCCCTGGCTGGCCGATCCGAGCGTCGCTCCAAAGACGGCGCTCGACAACATCGTCTACAAGCGCTTCAAAAACTTCGCCGCCATGAGCAAGTTCAAGAAGCTGGGGCTGCACGCCATGGCGCGCGCGATGCCCGCGGAAGAGATCGCTGGACTGAGCGTCATGTTCAAGGAGCTGGACAAGGATAAATCGGGAACTGTTTCCATCGATGAGTTACGAGAAGGATTAAAGCTCCAATCCTCCGACGCCGCGGCGGAGCTCGAAGAGATCTTCAAAGTAGTCGATCTCGACGGCACCGGCGAAATTCACTGGGAGGAGTTCATCGTCGCCACTCTCGCGCGGTCGAAGCGTGAATCTAAAGCCGCGATCCAGCGCGCGTTTGATTACTTCGACACCGACCACGACGGTTCCATCACCGCCGAGGAATTCCAAAGCGCGCTCGACACGATGTCCCCCGTCGAGCGTGCGAATCTCGGCGACGTCACCGAGCTCATCGCCACCGCTGACGCCAACGGCGACGGCGTCATCGACTTTGAAGAGTTCATGACCGCGATGTCCGCCGACTCTAGCGCCCGGTGACCCCTCGCGACCGTGTAATCGCATCGCCCGAGCCTCGCGTCCCGCCGTCCTCGCGCTCAGAGCGGCACGTCGTCGATCGCGCGTAACTCGAACGCTTTCAACGCGCACGTCGCGCGCGCGTCCATCCTTCGCGTCGCGGCGTCGACATCGCGCGCCGTCGTCGCGCTCGGTAGCTCGCGCTGTGTCTCGCGCAGCTCGCGGCGCAGCGCGTCGGCGGTCGCGGTCGCGCTCGGTGTGGTCGCGCCGCGTTCGCGTTGCATCGCTCGAGGCGTTCGCGCGCGCGACGCGCGCGCGTCGACGACTGGCGTCGGGACGGGACGCCGCGCGCGCGAACGGCGACGGTTTCTTCGTTTTCGTTTGGTAAAAGTAACTACAAGATGACACTAGGATTGTAGAGTAGAATCGATCAATTAAGCAGTAGTCACGCCGCGGCGAACGCGGACGCGCTCGGACGCGAGACGGCGACCTAGGCGTGCGAAAACCGGCACGAATCGCCGCGGGTGCAGTTTCCTTCGGCGAAGGCGTAGCACTTGCCAGCGGGACCGCGAGAGCCCGGACGAGACGGCGGCGCGTTCGGATCGTGCGAGAATCGACACGAGTCACCGTACGAGCAGTTACCGTTTTGGAAGGCGTAGCACACGCCGCCGCCGCCGCCGCCGCGACCGCCGCCGCCGCCGCGTCCCGCCGCGCTCCCCGGCCCGTGCGAGAATCGGCACGAATCGCCCCGATCGCACTCGCCGCGTTCAAACGCGTAGCACTTCGGCACGTCCTCTCCGAATCGTTCCTTTTTCGCCTTTTTACACGGTTCGCACCGCGTCGGTTGGTTCGTCCAGCCCTTCGTCGCGTAAAACTCTTGTTCGCCGACGGTGAACACGAACTCCCCGTTACAATCCCGGCAGTTCAGCGTCACGTCCTCGTAGTTCCCCGTCGACACCTTACCCGGCTTCAATTCATCCGCGGACTTTTTCGCGTGCACCTTGAATCCCGAGTCGCTGTCCTCGCCGTCGTCGGCGTCGTCCACCTTTTTCTTTTTTTCGGCTTTTTCCTCGCTTCCCGATTGATCGCCTCCGGACGATTCATCGCGCTCGCGCTTCTCCTTCTTCTCCTTCTTCTCCTTCTTCTCCTTCTTCTCCTTCTTTTCCTTCGGGCTCTTCGGCGTTTTGTCGCCCATGGCTCGCGCTCGTCGGCGTCGGCGCGCGCGTGTGGCGTCGCGGCGAATGGCGGCGGCGGCGGCGGCGGCGCGGGCGACCGACCGAGATTGGCGCGTATGGGCAAACAGTGATGTTACACGTGGACGCGCGACGCGCGACGCGGTGCGCGCGCGCGACGCGCGGGCGGCGCGCGCGCGACCGCGAGTCATCGCGGTCACCGCGCGTCGTTCGCGGCGCGGCGCGAGCGCAGACAGCGGACGTGGCGCATCGTCGGGCGGCCGTGCGGGCAGTTCCACGGCGCGTCGAGCGCGCCGAGGTTGCGCAAGACTCGGCGCATCGAACGCGCGTCCAGGGCGTCGCCGATCATGATGGACGAGCGACAGGCCTTCATGGCGAGCGCGGCGCGGGTTTTGGAGGGGCGGAGCACGCGCGGTGAGGCGTCCCGTCGCGACCGCGCGGCGGCGGCGTCCTCTCGCGCGAGGCCGATGGAGAGTTGGCTCTTGGAGGGAAGAGAATGTTGGCCTTGGTCGAGCATGGACACGAGCTCTTGGACGTCGGACTTGTCGAACGCGACGTTCTTGAGAAATGGAACCGCGTTCAGTCGCAGCGCGCCGCATCTCGCCGTGGGATCGATGGAGGAGTTGTTCATGTCCGCGCCGGGAACGGTCTCGGCGACGTCGCAAAACCCAAAGCCATTTTGCAAGAATACGGGCATGTTTTGCAACACCGTCTGTTCCTCGCTCGCGGTCAAGTCGAGCGGAACCGGGTGTATGAGCGGCTGCCGCGTCAGTGTCGATGTGCGTTGCAAGCGCTCAAAGTTGTAAATCTCGTCGCTCGCGTGCTGGTCGACGATGAACAAGTCGTCGCCGAGCACGGCGAGGATGAAACCAAGATTGAACTGGCCCACGATTCGCATTTTGGCGAAATCGGCTTTGTTGAACACGCGCTCAAGTTCGCTCGCCGCCGCCGCGTGCGTCGCGTGAGACGGTTCCGTTTCGCCATCCACGGCGGGAATTCGCGCGGCGGCGAACGCGATTTCCGACTTCGATTTGGACGCTTCGTCCACCGTCGTGACGACCTCGCTGCGCACGTTTCGCCTTCGCGCACGCATCGTCTCCATCGAAAACGCCAAAGCGCCGCCACTGGAGTCTTCGCGCGTTGAATCTGGTCCTCGAGGTTCTTCCACCACTGCGGCGACCACGACGTCGTCAAACGTCACTTGCTCGTGTCCCACGTTGGCGCGTTCGTCCTCGGTATCGGGTTCTTTCGTTCGCGTGTCGTCGGATTGACTGTCCCCAACCTTTGGTTTCTTTACGACGTCTTCCTCGAACGCGACAATCGCCGGAGCATCGCGCATCTCGGTCTCGCCGCCTGCGCCGTCCGCCGTGGCCATCGTCCAACCGCCACCGATTGCCACCGCCGTGGTTTCGCGCGTGAAGCCGAAATTTTGTAAACCCTTCTGCGCAGAGCTCGCGTCACGCTTCTTTCCTCTTCCACGAGTATCGTTCGCGGCAGGCTCCTTTGCCGTGAGCAAGAGTGTTTCAAATGTTTCTTCGTCCATGCACTCGGTTGGCGTCAACTCTTCGTCGTCGTGCTCATCCTCCATAACGTCGTCACCGTCATCGCCTTCAAACGATGTCGAAAGTGAGGGACGTTTCTTCGTGTTACTTAGTGGCGCCTGCGATACGGCGTACGTGTATCGACTCGGCGCGAATGCCTCCGTGAGCTTTTCCTTCATCTTGGTTAGCAATTCTTGCTCTTGGTGTAGCATCACTTTGCGCTTGTCTGGCGTCACATTCACGTCATACGAGTCCGTGGGGAGTTGAACGTCTAACACCGCCATGGGCGCTTGGTTGGGGTTAAACGAACGGTAAGTCTCGTTAAGAACCTTGGCCACACGCGGTAAATCCACCGGTCTGCCGTTGACGTAATAAAATTGCCTATCCGTGCCCGCGCGACCACATCCATTTTGCGCCTTGGAGACGTACCCAACGATGCGACACGTCAACGATGACGACCCATCACCATCGGCATCACTCAAATCAAAGTCGATTTCTTGCATCGCCGCGACCATCTTCGCGCCGAACACAGTCACGACGTTTTCCCGCACTGACGCTTCCTCGCCCCCGCGCGTGTGCAACACATTCGTCCGTCCGTACTTTCCGCTCTGATGCGTGCACAATATCCTCACTGACTTCGACATCAACGCATACGCCTGCACGACGTGCAACGCTCTCCCGTACTCGCGCTTCACGTTTCTCAAAAATTCCTTCCTCCGCACCGCGAGCGGCTCGAACAACCGACACACCGTCGCCGTCGTCCCCACTGATCTCGGCACCACACTCTCGCTCACGATCGCCCCCTTCGCGTCGTACACGATTTTCGTCCCACTCGCATCGTCTGCCGTCCGCGTGGTGACGCTAAACTCCCCCGATATCCCACATAAACTCGACAGCGCCTCGCCGCGAAATCCAAACGTTCGCAGCGTCTCCAAGTCTTCGAACGCCTTCAACTTGCTCGTCGCGTACTTGGTCGTCAGCGCCTCGAACGACGCCTTGGGCACGCCCGAGCCGTTATCGGACACTTCGACGACGTCCGCGCCGTGGTCTTTCAGTCGAATCTCCACGTTCGTCGCGCCGGCGTCCAGCGCGTTTTCGACGAGCTCCTTGACGCAGCTCGCGAGGCTGAGGACGACTTGGCCGGAGCATATACGATGCACGACGACGTCGTCGATTCGTTTGATGCCTCGCGGGGGCGCGCTCGATGGGTTTTCGTCCATCGGCGGCGCGTCGGCGGCGCGCGACATCGCGCGCGACGCGCGCGAGGGGCGATGTGTGGCGCCCAGCGCCAGCTGGGATGGATTCAAACGCGAGCGGGACGACGAGCGGGACGCGGGTGGTGATGCTTGTATATTGTATCGTCGCGAGGCTAAGCTACTTTCGACGCCTGTTCGTGGCGACGTGACGACGTTCGTTCGGGTTGCGACGGACGTCGCCGCCGCCGATTTCGTACGCCGTCTTCTGACTGGCGAAGTGCTTGGCGTCGGCGTACGATTCCTCGTTGTACTCGGCGGCGAAGACGTCTTCGCCTACTTGTTTCTTAGTCAGCCGCACGCTCATGAGTTGGTCTTCGCGTAAGATTATTTTCTTTGCGTTGCGACCACCCTTGGGCGCGGGCAAGGTGTACTTGCTGCCGCGTAAAACAAACTTTTTACGAACGCCGAATTGTTCGACGCCGTCGCGAGTGACGGTGTGCTCGACTTTTTGCAACGTTTGATTGCCGCACTTGGGACAAAACATACGAGTGAGATTGCGGGTGATTTCGTTGCACGCGTGGCAGCGAAGAACCCATCGCCGTAGGTGCTCGATGCGCATGCCGTCGGGCGCGACGAGTTTAAGGCCCATCTGCAGAATGACGTTTTGCATGGCGTAATCAGCCGTTACGGAGGAGACGCACGATTCGAGTTCGACTTCCTCGTCGTCGTCGCTACGAGTGGACGCGTCGTCGTCCTCTTCCTCCTCCACATTCGCCTCGATTTCACCACGAGAGGTGAAGAAGTCCGTCGCTCGTTTGCTTTGCTCTTCGAGTTCCTCGGGCGTGGCTCCCTCAACTTCCGCGTTCGCCGTCGCTCGACGTTCGGCTTCCTCCGCCGCTAAACGCGCGCGCTCCTCTCGCTTTTGGCGACGCACGCGCGTCGTTCGACAAATGACCGGCGCCCATTCGTCGGTATCGCCCTCGACGTCCTTAACTATATGTTCCTGCGCCACCAACGCCTCCGCAGCCTTCTCCTTCAACGCTCGCACGCGTTCCTCCTCGGCGGCGCGTCGTTCCCTCGCCACCGCCGTCTCCGCCTCGCGCTCCTTTCGCAATTCCTCCTCCGCCGCCTGCTCGATCGAAACCTTGGCCATCTTTTCCCGCATCTCGCGTTCGGCTTCCTCCTGGAGCTTATTCATATCGTCCAACTCCGCCCAATCGTCCGCGTTCGGCACGTAATCCCATCCCGGCTGCTTCTCGAACCGATTCGTCTTTTTAGCGTGCGTCCTCGGCGGCGCCGGCTCCGTCCTCAAATGTTCCACCCCGTGACATCTTCCCTCCAAGTCATACGCCAGCGCGATGAGCTTCATGTCTACCCTCGACAGCGCGTGCACGTCTCCGGTCTTACTCGCGAACCGTTTCACCGCTTCGATCGCTTCTTCGCTCGGTTCGGCGACTTCGAGCGCGCCCGCGCTCGCCGCCACCGCGTCTCGTCCCTTGGCGTCCCGAATCTCATCCAGCACCTCCGCGATCGTCACGCACAGCACGTTCGGGTCGGTCAGCGCGTAGCCCTTGAACACGGCGTTGGCGTCGACGACCGCCTTCAGCGTCGCGGCGTCGCGCAGTTTGCTCTCGAGCGTCGCCTCAGCCGCCGCCGCCGCGGACGCTTCGGCGGCGTCGACCGGCGCCGGTGCGGGATCGTCGCGCACGATTTTGGACCACGCGGACATGGCGTCGACGCGGCGTCGACGCGCGCGACGTCGAGCCGCGCGCGATGGGCGAAGGACGCGCGAGGCGAAGTGGCGTCGGCCGGGCGAGGGAGGCGCGCGGGACGCGCGAACGCGGGACGAGCGACGGTGAAAGCGTCGGAGGTTTGGATTACAAAACGAAAGACGCGTGATGGTAATGTGCTATTATTCGCTGAGCTCGGTGCCGGCCTGAATGGACCCCCAGCCGATCAAGCGCCAATGCTTCTCGACGCGACGACTCAACGCGACTTTTTCGCCAACCTTGGTGCACACGGGCGACGTGAGCTGAAGCTTGGCGAGATCCGACTTGACGGCGACGACGCGCGCGCCGGTGCACATGGAACCTATGTTCAACATCAAAACTTCGCTCTTGGCGAGCTTCGATACCTTCCCTTGGCGCTCGCTGCCTTGGGTGCGAACGCCGAGGAGACGACGGAGGAGGAAAAAGTTGACTTCGAGTTCGGTGAAAACCTCGGGGAGCTTGCCGACTTCGCCGAGCACTTGACCGACGAGGCGATCGGCGCGCGTGAGCGTCGGGTCGCACGTCGTACCGACGCCGATTAAACCACCCGGGACGGCGTACTGAAGCAGGTTTTGCTCCGCAAACAGCGAAACGATGCGAGTCATGATGGGCTTGCACTGAATTTTCCCATCCGCGTCCTTGGTGACGATGCCGGGGCGAACCTCGATGTCTTGACCAACCTTCAACACGCCTTGGAGAATCGATCCACCGGCGACGCCGCCTTGAATTTCTTCAACCTCTGCGCCGGGTTTGTTCACGTCGAACGATCGAATGACGATCATGTTCGGCGGGGAGATGAAATTCCTCTCCGGCACCGGAATCTTTTTGATGATGTACTCGCACACGACGTCGATGTTGTACTTTAACTGCGCCGAGATCGGAATCACGGGCGCACCATCCGCGATCGTGCCTTGAATGAATTTGCAGATCGTATCGTACTGGTTCGCCGCCGCGTTCTCTTGCACCAAATCAATCTTATTTTGCAAAATGATGATGTGCTTCAGTCGCATAATCTCCACCGCCGCCAAGTGCTCGCTCGTCTGCGGCTGCGGACACGTCTCGTTCCCGGCGATCAACAACAACGCCCCATCCATCACGGCCGCCCCGTTCAACATGGTCGCCATCAAAATATCGTGTCCAGGGCAATCCACAAACGACACGTGTCGCACCAACTGCATCTTTTTATCCTCGAATCCCTTCACCTCGCACGCCGGCGCGTCCTCCTTCGTCGACGAGTACGCTCGATAGCAATCCGGTCTCGGGCATTTCTCATCCTCGCACTTGTATATCTTCGCGTTCGCGTATCCTAGCTTAATCGTAATGTTTCTCTCCAGCTCATTCTTAAACCGCACCGTCTGCACGCCGGAGATCGCCTTCACCACCGTCGATTTCCCGTGCGCGACGTGTCCGATGGTGCCGATGTTGATGGTGGCTTGCCTCGAGATCACCTCCGGCGACAGCGGCGTCAGCGACCCGACGTCCAGCGTCGCCAGGTCTTGCACGCTCAATCCATCGTCACCGCACGCGTACACCATCGCGCTTTCGAGCGCTTCAGCGCGCGCTCGCGCGTCCTCGCGCGTCGACCGATCGGAAACCCTCGCGTCGCCCCGCGCGCGTCCTTCGCCGCGCCTCGCGTCGCTCTTCGCGCGTCGCCGAGACGACCCGCGCGCTGCACCGCGTCCGTCTCGCGTCGGCGGTCGCGTCCGTCGCGCGTCGTCGAGCGCGTCGCGGTGTGCGCGCGACGCGCGACGACGACGACGCGCGGCGTCAAAACGAACCGCGCGATCGACGCGACGCGGCGAGCGTCGACGCGCGCGCGCTCGAGCGCGACGGCCGACGCGGCGACGCGCGCGTCCGACGCGCCGCGCGCGAATGCCGGCGAAACGCGCGCGCGAGGCGGCGTCGCGAGGCGATGCGGCGTCGAACGACGACGCGAATCTCGCGCGGGCGATCGCCGGCGCGCGCGCGGCGTCGCTCGCGCGACGGGAAACGACGTGGACGGACGAACGATGCGACGGCGCGGCGGCGCCGGGCGCGAGGCGCACGGAGATCAACTTTCCGGGGTCGAGGGAGGAGTACGAGGAATTGCTGCTGACGCTCGGCGACGGCGACGCGGCGAGACGCGCGGCGAATGTCGAGAAAAAATTGCGCGCGCGCGAGGGCGAAGCGGGAGAGGACGACGCGGACGACGCGTGGACGGTGGCGGCGGTGATCGTGCCGGAGAATGGGCGCGCGGGCGAGGAGGGGGGGGGGGAGGGCGCGGCGCGCGACGGGAGGTGGGTGCAGTCGCACGACGCGGAGAGCGACGCGTTTTATTATTTTCACTCGGTGACGCACGAGACGACGTGGGAACGGCCGAGTGGGGTGGAGATCGTGCCGGACGAGACGGCGGCGGCGAAGATGGCGGCGGAGGCGAAGGCGAAGGAGACGAAGGCGAAGGAGGCGCGAGAACGCGCGTTCGCGGAAGCGCGCGCGGACGCCGACGTCACGACCGACGCGTTGGACGCGTTGAAGAAGCACACGTCCGTGGACGTCGCGCGCGTCAAGTTGCCGGGACTGAAGAGTTGGTATTACGAAGATGATTCGGGGAATTGGCAGGGGCCGTTCGCCGCGACCGAGTTGATGGCGTGGCGAGCGATGCTTCCCATGGAGCTTCGTCTCTTCGAGCACGGTGACGAAGAGGCCGAGACGACGCTCGCGAATGTGCTCGGTGACGCGCCCCTGCTCGCGCAGTGCGCCGCGCTCGGGGTTGTTTTACCCCCGCGGTCGACGGCGGCGCACGCCCAAGCCGCGCTTCGCGAGGCCAAGGGCTCGGCGGCGCTTCCAGAGGACGAAGCAGAAGAGGAGCCTCGAGCGCGAAACGATTGGGAACGGGCCGTCATGGAAGGCTTACCTCCCGAGCGAGCGATCATGAGCGGCGCCGATCCCGCCGAAGTGGCGCGAAAAGTGATCGAAAAACGCGCCGCCGATTTGGAAGCGTCGTACGCTTCCACGGGCGTGTACAACACCATGCTGCATAGAATTACAGACGCATCGACGATTGCGAAATCGACGTCGGTTTATAGCGACATAGGATTAGACAATTACGTGGACACGACCACGCTCGACGCGGCGCTGCACGAGATGAAGAATCGCAAGCACGTCAAGTTGACCCCAAAGCAAATCGCGCGACTCAAGGAGCGCAAACGCAAGCTCAAAGACAAGTTCAACAACGAATGGTTGCGAAGAGACGATTGAGCGAGCGCTTCGGTGTGGCGAATTAGATATGGATGTGGCGAATTAGATAGTTAAGATAGAAGAAGCCAGCTTACAAATGTCGTAGCGTTACACAGTTTGCAATATTGATTGTTCGCTAAAGATTGAAAAATGCGAAGTCGCTCGAATCAGATGTTGCTCAACCCGGTCGCCGCTCTAAACGCGTCGTTATACGCGGTGTAATTGGGATCATTTCGCCATACTTCGTTCTTACTTTGTTTGCGTTCTTCTTTCGTGTTGTCTCGGTGCCTCCAAAACGCAGCGAGCATGCTGCCGAGGACGGAGTGCACCGTCGCGGAAATCGCGCACGGCACCGCGACCAACGGATCGGCAAAGTGTGCGGAGGCGAGAACGACGCCGAGCGCCGAGTTTTGCATGCCAACTTCGATGCTCATCGTTCGCGAGGTCTTACTCGAGAATCCAGCGGAGCGGGACAGGAAGTATCCCAAACCGAACCCGAGCGTATGCAGCAAGGCGACGGCGGCGATGAGCGTCGGTCCCGCGGCGAGAATCTGAGTCGACGTGCGACCGATGATGGACGCGCAAATCAGCGCCACCGTGAGAACCGCAGTGATCGGCGCGAATGGCTCGAGCGTCTCGCTGAACTTGGGCGCGTACTTCTTCAACACCAAACCAGCGACGACTGGAAGCAACACGACTTTGCACGTGCTGACGAATAACCCGCCGCCGTCGACGGGGATCATCGTTCCCGCGAGATGCTGCGTCAACGTCGGCGTCATCACCGTCGCCATGAACGTGCTCACCGTGGTCAACACCACGCTCAGCGGCACGCTCGCACCGGCCAGAAACGTCACGACGTTCGACGCCGTCCCTCCCGGACAGCACCCGACCAAAATCAACCCCGCCGCGAGCGATTGATTCGCCAGAAACATTTTCCCGACCAAAAACGCCAGCGTCGGCATCACCGTGTACTGCAGCGCGACGCCCATCCCAATCTTCCACGGCTGCCCGAACACCGCGCGGAAATCGCTCAAATCGAGCGTGATCCCCATCCCCAGCATCGTCCCCGCGAGCGCGTACGTCACCGCGTCGCCTCGAAACCAGCTCACCGTTCCCGGCGCGCACATCCCCGCCAGCGCCCCGAGCGCGACGAACACCGGGAAATACCCCGTCGCCGTCGCGCACGCGTCGATCGCGCGCTCGCGCGTCGTCTTCGGCGTGTCCACGAAGAACCCGCTCTCCCTATCGCTCTCGTGCGTCGCCCGCGTCTTCGCGCGCGCGCCTCGCGCGCGCGCCTCGCGATCGCGCGCGTCGTCGCGCGTCGTCGCCGCCGCGCTCTCGATCGCGCGCGCGCGTCGATCCGCGCGCGTCGCGACGCGCGCGCGCGTCGCGCATCGCGCCGTCGCCGATTCGCGTCCCGTCGAATTCCGACGCGCGCGCGCGTCCGCGCGCCATCGCGCGCCGCGCGCGACGGCGCGCGTCGTCGTCAGCATCGCGCGCGCGCGTTCGCGTCTCGAGCGCGCGCGCGCGGCGACGTCTCGCGCGCGGTGGAGTGATGCTGACGCGGCATCACACCGCGACGCCATGGCGTCGAGCGACGACGACGCGCTCGAGCGCGCGACGCGCGCGCGCGAGGACGACATCGCGCGCGTGCTCGGGACGAACCGACAGGCGCGACGCGACGCGCGCGCGCGGCTGGACGCGGACGAGGCGCTCGCGCGAAGATTACAGCGCGAGGAGGACGAGGCGTACGCGGAAGAAGCGGCGCGGCGCGACGTCCGAGCCGCGCAGGCGGGCACGAATCCGTTCGCGGGATTCATGGAGGACGTTCTGGGCGCGGTGCGCGGCGCGGTGGACGGCGAGGTCGAGAGGGGGACGGGGAGACGCGCGCGGGCGGGCGACGGCGACGCGAGGCGAGACGACGCGCGCGGCGACGACGGCGACGGACGAGGGCGATTCACGCTCGAAATCCCGATCGGGAGCGGTGGGGAGACGCTCAGGATCGATCCCGCGGCGATGTTCGGGGACGAGGACGCGGGCGGGGGGGTCGCAGGGTTCGGCGGTTTCGACGGGTTCGACGACGCGTTTCGGAGGTTGGGCGCGCCGGGGAGCATCTTGGACATGTTGAACGCGATGCAAGGGATGAATTGGGGCGGGCGCGGGGGAGGGGGTGGAATGCGCGAAAACGAGCGCGCGGCGATGCCGACGGAGACGTACGCGCGAGGCGCCGATGAAAACGAGAACGAAACGTGCAGCGTGTGCCTTTCGCAAATGGAAACCGGCGAGGAGGCGAAGAGGCTCGGGTGTAAGCACGTGTATCATCCCGCGTGCATCGATCGATGGCTCGAACGAAGTAGGTTGTGTCCGGTGTGCAAACGAGACGTTTGTGCCGCGAGGTAGGTTAGCAAAGCTGCTTATGCGTCGTTTAATTCAAATTACAATGCAGTCGCGCGCGCGTCTTCTACGGTCTTCTATCGGCGCGCCGCCATCCAATCGGGCACGAATGCGCGCCGTTTCTTGGTCGATCTCGCGTTATCGTCGTCGGTCGACGCGATCGTCGCCTTTTTCCTCGGCAAAGGCGCGGTGATGATGTCGAACGCGCGCTGACACCGCGCGTCCCAGTCTTGTCGAATCTTCGCTTCGCGCTCGAGCCACGTCATCTTCTTCGGCGGTTCGAAGACGACGCCGTTCTCCGCCGCGGCTAAACGCACGCTCGGTTTGTCGGGTACCTTGGGAGGCTTGATCGTGACGTCTTCCACGTTCACGCGCGATTTCAACACCCCGTGTTCGTCCTTGACTTTGCTCCAAAAGTCCGTGAGCGCTCTGCCGCCGAGTTCGTCGAGCGGGATCGGCGCGTCGGCGTCGCGCGGATAGAACCCTTCGGAGAACTCGCCCGTGCACAAATGCCCGAAATGAATCAAAGGATCGTGAACTTCTTCGGCGTCGCCATTTACGCGCGTGTTACCCATGACGCACCCGGGGCGCACGGCGCGCACGAACGCTTCGAGCTCGTTGTACGGCGCGTGCAGAGAGTACGCCACCGAGACGATGCGCCCCGCGGCGGCGTTCTCATCGATCGGCACGTCCATGCCGTGCGCGTTGGCGCCGTCGTCGTCGACACGCCCCGTTCCAGTCGCAGTGCCACTTCTATCGCGCACCGCGCTCCATCCGGTGGGCAAAATCGCGAGCGGCGGCGCGTCCTCGTGCCGCAGTCCCGCGGCGAGCGAGCGCAGCGTCGACGGCCGAACGTGCTGTTTCGGTACGCATCGTATGTTTGTGCGCGCGCGCGCGTCCAAAGCCTCGTTCGCCGATCGCGTGATCAAAAGCGCCTTTTCGCACGCCCTCGTGCCGTGCATGAAACGCGCGTACGACGACACCAAATACCTATTGTCCGCCAACTCCACCGGACACCCCACGGCTTCGCTCACCGCGCACGCCAAATCCTCCTTCCCGAGCGAATCCACGCCTAATACGATCGGCCGATCCATGTTCGCCTCGCACAGCGCGATCACCTCCGCCGTCGCGCTTCCGCGATCGGGAAACACGCACGTCGGATGCGCGTACGTGTTATCCAGGTACAACGCGTCGATCGGCGCCCGCGTCACGCATCTCGGCAGCGCCGCCCTCGTCCCGAAATCTTCCCGTCTAAAATCTCCCGTGTGCAGCACGCGTCCGCGCGGTCCATCGATCAGCACCATCGCGCTCCCCGGGCAGTGTCCCGCGTCGATCAGCGTCACCGTGACCGTCGTGTTCGCCGTCAATCGTATCGCCGTCGGTTCGCCGACTTCGAGCGCGCGCGCGTGTCGCCCCAGCGTCGGCCATCGCCTCACCAGCACCTCTCGCGTGATCTCCGTGCAGAAGATCTTCCCCCCCGCGCGCGCCGGCGACCATCCTCGGCGTCCCAATCCGACGACGTGATCCGCGTGCGCGTGCGTGCAAAAGTGCGCGCGCACGTTCGTCGCGCTCGTCGGTGCCCAGAAATCGATCGTCACGCTCGCGTCGCGCGACACCGCGATCGGAAGCGCGCGCAGGCCCGCGGTGGCCATCCCGAGACGCCGAGACGTCGTCCCGCGCGCGGGTCGTCGCGGCGCGCGCGGTCGGCGACGCGACGCGACGCGCGACGCGTTTTACCGTCGCGACGCGCCGAACGGTCAACGACGATCTGACGCCACTCGACGCCGCGCGTCGGTGAAGCGCGCCCGTCGTCGACGCGCGCGCGACGCGCGCGCGGGAGACGCGAAACGAACGACGCGCGCGAGGCGATCGCGCGCGCGGCGAACGACGCGCGATGGACCTGGACGCCGCGTTCGATGACGATCAAACGCGCGCGCTCGCGGAGCTCGAAAACGCGCCGCTCGACGACGTCCTGGCGCGGGCGCGCATGCTCGAGCACGAGCTCCGCGTGCTGCGCGATGAGAGCAATCGCCTGAACCTGGAGTGCCAGGGCGAGCGAGAGCGGGTGAAGGACAACGAGGAGAAGATCAAGCTGAATAAGCAGCTGCCGTACTTGGTGGGGAACGTGGTGGAACTCTTGGACTTGGCGCCGGAGGAAGAGGAGCTGGAGGATCAAGCGACGGCGGACGTGGACGCGCAGCGACGAGGGAAGGCGGTGGTGCTGAAGACGACGACGAGGCAGACGATATTCTTGCCCGTGGTCGGGTTGGTGGACGCGGAGACGCTGAAACCGGGGGACTTGGTGGGGGTGAATAAGGATTCGTATTTGATTTTGGACACGCTTCCGGCGGAGTACGATTCGCGAGTGAAGGCGATGGAGGTGGACGAGAAGCCGACGGATGATTACACCGACATAGGGGGGCTTGAGAAACAAATTCGGGAGATGCGGGAAGCCATCGTGTTGCCGATGACGCACGCGGCCAAGTTCGCGAAACTCGGTATTCGACCGCCGAAAGGGGTGCTTTTGTACGGACCGCCCGGGACGGGAAAGACGTTGATCGCGCGAGCGTGCGCGGCGCAGACGAACGCGGCGTATCTCAAGCTCGCGGGGCCGCTGTTGGTGCAAATGTTCATCGGCGACGGCGCAAAGTTGGTGCGAGACGCGTTCGCGTTGGCCAAGGAAAAGTCGCCAGCCATCATCTTCATCGATGAGATCGACGCCATCGGGACCAAGCGTTTCGATTCCGACACCAACGGTGATCGCGAAGTCCAGCGCACGATGTTAGAGCTCCTTAATCAGCTCGATGGGTTCTCGAGCGACGATAGAATCAAAATCATCGCCGCCACGAACCGAGCCGATATTCTCGATCCCGCGCTCATGCGCTCCGGTCGACTCGACCGTAAGATCGAGTTCCCTCATCCGAACGAAGATGCTCGAGCGCAAATCATGAAGATCCACTCCCGCAAGATGAACGTTAACCCCGAGGTGAACTTTGACGAGCTCGCTCGCGGCACCGAAGATTTCAACGGCGCCCAGCTCAAAGCCGTGTGCGTCGAAGCCGGCATGCTCGCCCTCCGTCGCGACGGCACGGAGATCACGCACGAAGATTTTAACGAGGGTATCATCCAAGTTCAGGCTAAGAAGAAGGCTGACTTGTTTTACTACGCCTAGTTAGCGCCCCGTTTGAGTTGTAGTTTCGACGCCAGATTTTAGTACACCCTAAACCTGTTAGACGCTAGGGTTGACGTTGTATTTGACCCTACCTCTCGGCGCCACATCTCGACGCGCCCGTCGCGGACGACGCGCGATCGCCATGGTGCGCAAGCCGCGATGGGAAGAGATCGACGCCGACGCGTCCACGGCGTCCGTGAACGCCTCGCACGCGGGCTCGAGCGACGTCGACGGCGCGATCGAAGGCGTCAAGTCGATCTCGATCGGCGGCGCCTCCGCGACCGCGGCCGGCGAGTTACCGCCGAGCGAAAAGCACGGCCCGGACGCGGAGGGCGTGTGGACGTCCATCACGTATCAACTCAACGAGGCGGGGATGCGGACGAGGACGGTGAAAAAGTACAAGGAGCACGAGGTGACGAAGAAGGTGACGCCGGGGATGTTGGAGCGAAAAACCTGGGAAAAATTCGGCGACGCGAAGCGGTATAAACCGGGAGATGAGAGCATGACGGCGGTGTCGTTAGAAGAGATATTTTTGGAGAAGACTCGCGCGCAGCCGAAGAGTGAGCTTGAGAAGGCTGAGGATCCGCTTGCGGCGATGGCGAGCGCGCAGACGTCGCTGTTGGTGTGCCGAACGTGCGGAAAGAAGGGCGACCACTGGACTTCGAAGTGTCCGTATAAGGATTTAGCCAACGATGGGAGTAAACCGCCGGATGAGGAAGGCGGACTTGGGGCGAGAAAGCCCGGGGGGTACGTGCCGCCGTCGATGCGCGCAGGCGCGTCCGGGGCTGGGGCGTCGATGGATCGACGTCGGGACGAAAACTCTATTCGCGTGTCCAACTTGTCGGAGGATACGCGCGAGCAAGATTTGCAAGAGTTGTTCCGACCGTTCGGCCCTGTTACGCGCATTTACGTCGCCATCAACCGCGAGACTGGCGAGGCGCGTGGTTTTGCGTTCGTTAATATGGTAAGCAAAGAAGACGGCGAACGCGCCATCGCCAAGCTCGACGGCTACGGTTACGACAACCTCATTCTTCGCGTTGAATGGGCGGCGCCGCGCGAGGAGCGCCCGAGATAGTAGTTGATGATTAAGACGAAAATACGTTACATGCGTACTATGACACTTTAAGAGTCTCACTCGCGCTTTGTCTTCGACGCGTCGGCGAGCGCGACTTCGTGCGCGTTAAATTTAGCGAACAATATGTACCCGATCGCGATGCCGGCGATCACGCCGAGAGCGAACGGTTTATCTCTGCGCGCGACTCGCCCGATAGCTGCGTCTTCCATCGCGGCGCACGACTGCGCGCACGACACCGGACCAGGGGGGTGGTAATCTGGACACGCCTTTGGCGCTCCGCGCTTGCCGCCTCCCGCGCCCAAAATCGCGCTCTCGGTGCACAAATTCCTCAGCCTCTGCAACGGTTCGGCGCCGAGCACGCGACTCACGTCGTCGATGGTTTTATCTGCGGTCATTCCAGCGAGTTCGGAGATGCTCACAGCGCTCGCCAACTGCTCTGCGGATTCCGGCGTGGCGCCGAGAATGGCCACCGCGGAGATGGTCCGATCGAGGGCGGGGACGATGTGCTCAACCTTCGCTTCGGTAGCTATGATGTCTTCGCGGAGCACGCGAAGGCGCGGTCCGTGCGCTTCGCACTTCACGAGCGCTTCCGAATGAGCCCTCTGCGCGTCGTTCAATCGCGTCGTGCACTGCTCGCGAAGCTGCTCCATCATGGCGACCTGCTTCTTTTCGTGCGCGACGCGCTTGCGCGTAATCTCCGCTTTATGTCTCGCCATTTCTTTTCGCCGCTTATCGTCGTCCTTTTGCGCCTTCTTCTTGTCTTTTCGAGCCTCTCTGGAGTTGGGCTTTTGAGTCGACGTTTCGCTCGGCTTGGCGCCAAACTTCTTGGCGAACTCTGCTTCGAGCGCGGTAACCTCGCGCGCCATCGCCTCTCGCGCGAGTTTAGCGTCCACTTGCATCGCCTCGCAAATTTCCTTGGACGTTTCCCACTGCTCGCCCAACGTCGACGCGATCTCGCACTCGTTCTGCAGTTCGGCGTGCTTGGCCGCGTGCTCGAATCGCTGCTCGACGACGCTCCCGCACAACTTGTTCATCCTCAAATCGCAAAGCGACGCCAACGCGTGATCGTACGACGCCGCGCGAGACGCCCGTCGTCCCTTCCCACCTCCCAGCGGCACCACGCGCGCCTCCCGCGCGAACGCCGCGTCGCCCCAGTTCGCCGCCCGACGCAGCGTCGCCGCCGCGTCTCGCGCCGCCGCGCACAAAAACCTCCGCCCCGCCGGCAGCCTCGCGCACGCCTCCGCCGCGTTCTTCGCCCGCAGCTCCTCCTCGATCACGACGTAATTCAACCTCTCGCAGATCGCCAGCGGCGCGAGCGGGCACGGACCCGCCGGCAATCCTCGCGCGCCGCGTCCCGCCGCGCGCGCCTCCCTCCCCCCGCCCGCCGACGGCGCGCCGCCGTCCGTCGCCGTCGCGCGTCCCCACGTCGCACCGTCGCGCGCGAGCGCCGTCCCGCGTCCGCGCCCGCCCGCCGTCGCCGTCGCGATCGTCGTCATCACCGCGAGCGTCATCGCCCATCGCGCGTCGCGCGCGCGCGCGCGTCTTCGACGATTCCGCGACGCCCGCGCGACGTCGTCCGTCGATCGCGCGTCCTGCATCGCCGTCGTCGCGCGACACGCCCGTCGTCGGCGTCTCGCGTCGGAATCGCGCGTCGATCCGCGGTCCCGGAATCGCAACGGCATCGCGATGCCGCGGTCGCGCGCGCGGGCGCGATCGCGCGTCGTCTACGCGCCGAATGTCCGAACAAAACCCAAAAAGTATAAATGTATAAATCTTCGTCGAACGCGACCGTTCCCAGAGATGCATAGACCAATTCCCGTGGGACGCGTTTTTTTCTCCGAACGGCGAGTCATGACTCAAGATGGGGGACTCGGAAGGTGAAAAACGTCGCACCTGGGGTGCACGGCCGAAATTTGAAACAAAAAAGGGACGGTTTTCACGTCTCCATCGACGGCGACGTTCGCGTCGACGCGCGCGAGGTCACGGGCGCGCGACGTCGACGCGTTCGGGTTTCTTCGCGCCGCGTCGCGCGTCGACGCGCGCGCGCCATCGCGCGACGCGCGCGACGACGGCGATGACGGCGACGACGGCGCGCGGCGACGCGCTCCGCGTCGGCACCGCGACGCGGCGCGGGAGACGCGCGACGCGACGCGCGACGACGACGACGATTCGCGCGGCGGCGACGGCGCCGGCGCGCGCGGTCACGCGCGAGGAGTGCGTGGCGTTCGTCAGGCGGGGGTGTAAACCGAGAGAGGCGTTCAGGTGCGGCGAGGAAAACGACGCGACACCGGGAGGCGCGCAAAGCGCGGAGGCGGGCGCGCGCGCGACGCGCGATGGGCGAACGGGGGATGACGCTTTATCCAGACGCGCGGGACGGCGCGGGACGGCGCGCGCGGATGGCGCCGAGGACGCGCGGGGGACGAGAAGGAGACGCGCGCGATGCGCGCGCGTTCGATATCGACGCGGGGGGGGGCGAGCGCGAGGACTGACGACGCGACGGACGACGACGCAGGATCGGGACGGAGCACGAAAAGTTTGGGTACGACGAGGCGACCAAGCGAAGGATGGATTATCCAGTCGTGCGGCACGTCCTGAGCTCGCTCGTCGAGCGACACGGGTGGACGCCGATAAACGAAGCGGATAACATCATCGGGTGCACGAAGGACAAGCAAAGCGTGACGCTCGAGCCGGGTGGACAGTTTGAACTCTCGGGCGCGCCGCTGGAGAACCTGACGCAGACGGACGAGGAGGTGCGATGGCACATCGAGACCGTGAACGCGCTGGCGCGGGAAAAGGGGCACAGATTCTTGGGAATCGGGTTTGACCCGAAGTGGTCGGTGGCCGAGGTGCCGATGATGCCGAAAGGGAGGTATAAGATTATGCGCGCGTACATGCCGAAGAAGGGCACTCGCGGACACGACATGATGTTTCGCACGTGCACGATTCAAGTCAACTTGGATTTCGAGAGCGAGCAAGACATGGTGCGCAAGTTCAGGACGTCCCTCGCGCTGCAACCTCTCGCGACGGCGATGTTCGCCAACTCCGCGTTCGTGGACGGCGCGGACACCGGGTATCAATCCATGCGCTCCGACGTGTGGCGGGACACGGACGACGATCGCACGGGCACGCTCGCGTGGGTTTTCGACGACGATTTCGGGTTTGAAAAGTACTGCGACTACGTCATGAACGTACCGATGTACTTTGTGTACAGAAACGGCACGTACGTGGACGTTTCGGGGGAATCCTGGCTCGATTTTATGGAGGGAAAGCTTCCTCAACTTCCGGGCGACAAGCCGACGATCGACGACTGGGAGCAACACCTCACGACTGTGTTTCCGGAGGTTCGTCTCAAGAAGTACATGGAGATGCGAGGTGCCGACGGTGGCTCTTACGAAGCCATCATGGCCCTTCCCGCGCTTTGGGTTGGATTGTTGTATTCCGACAAAGCCTTGGACGCGGCCGAGGCGATGGTGAGCGACTGGACGCAAGTCGAGCGCGACGCGCTTCGCGTCGACGTCACCAAGGATGGATTGTCGGCCAAGTTTAGAGGCGGCACGGCGAACGATATCGCCAAGAAAATGGTCGAACTTTCTGTACAGGGCCTGCAAGAGCGCGGTTTAGGCGAAGAAGTGTACTTGCGTTACTTGCAAGACATCGTCGACGACGGTAAGAGCGTCGCGGCGCGCATGTCCGAGATGAACGCGCGCGAGTGGAACGGTGATCTCGAAAAAGTTTACGAGTACGCCACCTTCCCAGACACGCTTCCGAAGATCGTTTGAGTTCTCGGACGACGGTAAAATACACGATTCTTTGTAGTATAACTAAATGCTAGGTAACGGCGCACAGTCGGTTGGTTTATTCGTCGCCCCTTCGCGTACGATTTTACTCACGGCTCGGAACTGAGGGTGGTTCGCGTCACCCATCATTTCGAAAACCACGCTCTCCGTGCACGTCAAGATCGCCCCAGCCCGCTCCATCCGTCGCAACGCCACCGCGCGGTCCTCCAATCGAATGCTCGACACCGCGTCCACGCACACGTAAACGACGCCGTTGGGCTCGTTCGCCAATAAATCGAGCACCGTTTGCACCACGCAAACGTGCGCCTCGAGTCCCACGACGACGTGACGAACAGGCGCCTCGTCGAGTGAATTCCGTCCAACGAATGCCTTACCGACATCGTACATGCTGAACGCCGTCTTGGACACGCGGTGACGCCTCGCGCCCGCGACGGCTCGGGCCGCGTCCCGCACCGACGCCACCGTCGGCCCGAGCTTCTCCGGCACTTGTTCAGTCATGATGACTCTCGTTCCCCATCCACTTTGCATGGCGTCGATCGCGCGCAACATCGTCGACGTGTTGTGCGCGACGTGATCGAATCCGGCGACGGCGCTCGAAAACTTTTCTTGAATATCGCACACCCACACGTGCAACCTCGGACTCGCGGGATCGATTTTGTCCGCGCGATTCATGGCTTCCGCGCGCGTCCCGGAGAGCGCTCTGGCGACTTTCGCGCCGCGTCGACGCGCGGAGACGGTCGCGGGAACGCGAGACGCGAGCGCGCGCGCGAGCGTCGGGAGCATGCGCGAGAGGCGAACTCTGAGGCGACGGGAGCGCGCGCGTTCGCGTACATCCTAGATCCGTTATATTGAAAATACGGGTGCGTAGGGGCGTTTATTTGCTCTAGAAGCTTATTTCGCTAGGTTTATATCGGTACAAGGACGCCGAGACGCCGACGCGAACGCGCCGCTCGTCGTAGAGCGACGGAGTCGACGCGATTCGCGCGCGCTCGTCTCGAGCCCACCGGACGACCGCAGTTATTAGATGAGCAACTTTTCGATGGCATCCTTCAAGTTTTGAATCTGCTGCTTCAACTGCGACCCCTCGTTCGTGGTCACCGAGCAAGAAATCACCGGTCTCGACACCCCGCACGCGCGTCCGAGCGCCTGCTTGCTCGGCACGAAGACGTACGGCACGTTTTTATCCTCCGCCAACAGCGGCAGGTGCAGCAGAATCTCCAACGGCTCCGTGTCCGCCGCCAGCACGACGAACTCCGATATCCCTCGGTTCAGCGTCTTCGTCGCCTCGTTCGCGCCCTTCTTCAGCTGCTTGTAATTGCTCGCCTGTTGCACGATGTCCAGAATGGTGATCGTCAATTGCGCGTCCGCGAGCGGATACGCCTTCGGGTTACCCTCAGCCATGACGCGTTTCGATGCGGCAACCTGTTCACCCGCGCGATTCGCCACCGCGCGCGCGTCGTCCGTCAGTCTCGCGCGTCGTCGTCGCCCTTCGCGTGCCATCCCTAGTCGTTCGCGCATTCGTCCGATCGCGTCTTTCGCGTCTTTCGCCTCCTCCCGTCGTCGCGTCGTCGTCGTCGCGCGCCGTCGTCGCCTTCGCTCTCTCCGCGTCGTCGTCGTCGTCGTCGCTCGCGCACCTCGTTCGGCTTCACTGCTCGACGACGTCCGTCGCGAGCTCGGCAGTGCGGCGCCGTCGCGCGCGCGCCGCCGGTCGATTCGTGTGCGCGACGCAGGAGGGAGTTTATTAACGAACCCATCGACGCACGAATTCGTCGCGCGTCCGTGTCGTCGCGCGAGATCGCGACGCGGATCGCGGGCGACGCTTCGCGCGGCCGAATGGCGGCGCGAACGGCGCGCGGTCGAACCGCGGCGTCGCGCGGCGCGCTCGACGCGCGCGGGCGACGCGAACGGGCGAGAGGCGCGACGAAAAGCGCACCGGGACTAGGACGGGGACGGGGACGCGAGCGACGCGCGGCGACGACGGACGACGACACGATCGTCGGCGTCGCGACGGCGGTCGTGGGCGCGGTGGGAGGCGTGGCGATCGTGCGGCTGAGCGGATCGGACGCGCGGGCGATCGGGGGGCGGGTGTTTCGACGCGCGGGCGGAGCGACGCGGGCGAGCGCGAGCGCGAACGCGGCGAACGCGTTCGACGAGAGTCATAAGGCGACGTACGGGGTCGTCGTGGACGGTGATGGGGAGATAATCGATGAGGTGATCGCGTTGGCGTTCATAGCGCCGCGGAGTTACACGGCGGAGGACGTGGTGGAGTTGCACTGTCACGGCGGCGCGGTGTGCGTGCAACGCGCGATGGCGCGGTGTTTGGACGAGGGCGCGCGGTTGGCGAGGAATGGGGAGTTTACGTTGCGAGCGTTTTTGAATGGGCGGTTGGATTTGACGCAGGCGGAGGCGGTTCACGCGCTGGTGAGCGCGAAGACGACGGCGGCGGCGGATAGCGCGTTGGCGGCGATGCGAGGCGGGTTGACGACGCCCGTGAGCGAGGCGAGACGCGCGTGCGTAGATTTATTAGCCGAGCTCGAGGCGAGATTGGACTTTGACGACGAAATGGTGCCTTTGGACGTGCGGGCGATCGAAGCCAAAGCCGCGGGCGCGCGAGAGACGATTCGAAAGGTGCTGACGACGGCCAAACGCGGCGCGCTCCTGGAGACGGGCGTCACCGTGGCCATCGTCGGGCGCCCAAATGTGGGCAAGTCGCGCTTATTGAACGCGCTCACTCGAAGTGAACGCTCGATCGTGACCTCGCGCGAAGGCACGACTCGAGATGTCGTCGAGGCGTCGGTGAACATTGGTGGACTTCCCGCCACGCTCTTGGACACGGCGGGCATACGAAGCGAAACCGACGACGAAGTCGAGAAAATCGGCGTGGAACGTTCTCGCGCCGCCGCCGCGGGCGCTGACATCGTCGTGCTCGTCGTCGACGCCGAGCGCGGATGGGTGAGTGAGGACAGCGCTATTTGGCAGAGTGAAATCGCGAATAACGCCCGCGCGCGCGGTTCATCCGTGCTCGTGGTGAACAAGACGGACATCGCCGACGCGTCGAACGCGACGCCGCCGCCGGAAGTTCTCGAAAGCTTCAGCACCGTCGTTCACGTGAGCGCGGCGACGGGCGACAATTTAGAACATTTAGAGCACGCCATCGTGCGCACGGTGAGCGGCGGTGAAGTCGACGCCGAGGGTGGCGCGTGGGCCGCCAATCAACGTCAGGCCGAGGCGCTGCAAAACGCGTTGGATTCGCTCGATCGTCTTCGCGACACCATCGCCGCCGACATGCCGCTCGACTTTTGGACCATAGATCTGCGCGAGGCCGCGTTCGCGCTCGGTAGCGTCACGGGCGACGACGTCACCGAGGACGTGCTCGATACGATATTCGAAAGGTTTTGCATAGGAAAGTAGCGATTTATTGAATAAGTACGCGGGGAAATACTTACAGACTAACTGTTTAATCGCCGCGCGCGTTCTGCTAAAGGAATCTGTGATATCGTATCGCTTTCATCGAAATCGAGACGACGTGCACGCGTGGGTGATGGAAGGGGAACGTCGTCGCCCCTCAGGGATGCTCGTCGAGCCGAGCCTGATCGCGGCTCTTGCACGCCTGCGATCGTTGTTGAGGGACTGCACCTCGGGATGGTGGACTTAATCACGTCTTGCATATCCGCACAGACGCGTAGACCTTTACCACACGATTGGCACCTCCAAGTTCTGTCATTTTGTTTAAGCGCCAGGTCATGAACTTCGAGCGTGTGCTCTGGCGGAAATGGTGCTCTACTACGAATCAACGTTTCAAGTATCTTCCCTTGCTGGTCATTGCGATAGTTCGCCGAGTTGTAGTTCCACCAGCCTCGAGGCGCATCTGGTGTAGTTTGACTCGTTCCGTCGTAGAAACTCTTCGCTACGGGAGACGTTCTCACTGCTTGCTGGTTGAATCCTGTCATCTTCAATCCGGAGAGACTACGGAGGCGAGACAACGCCACGTAGGCTTGTCCCGCGGCGAAGAAGTTTGAACAATCTACATATGCCTCGTCGAGTGACATGCCTTGGGACTTGTGAGCCGTTACCCCCCAAGCAAGCGCGAGAGGAATCTGCTTTCGTATGTTTGAGCCGAGCCCAGCTGTTTCAAACTCGAAATCGTACGGAAGTATTGGTATGGCCTTCTCGTGAAAGTTGTTGAAAAAGACGTACGGAACAGCGATCTTGTCGTCTCGTTTCAATTGTCCTTCTAACCACTCGACTTGATCATCGAGAGCCTTTATTCCGTGCTCTAAACTCTCGGATGGGATGTCGCACGCCTTTTCCATGTTCGCCTTCATCTTTCTTATTTCGTCAAGACATATGACTGCTGACTCCATTCGCGCGATGAAACCACGCGCTCCGTTCACCAGCCGCTTCCGCGTGACGATACCATCGACAACGAGGCATACGTCCAAATTCTTCAGCATCATTACTTTTGCTCCCGTTTTCAACTCCAATTTTTGAGCGATACGGCACTTCTTCTTGGCGCTCAGGGATACCCATAAACGATGAAGCTCGCTCATGCGCCTGGCTCTCTCTTGCTCGTTATCAATATCGGGTACCTGGACTCTATCAACAGCAGTGAACGTATAACACTTAGATTGTAGAGTCATCAATGCCTTTTTGTTCACGCTCTCGGCTTTGTCGTTTGTGCCTACTATCCTCAGCGCCGAGGCTCCGACTTGCACCTCGCGCTCATTCTGCGTGTACAGCGCTTGGAATTCCTCCACCGCGCCTGGTTCGCCGGTGCGAATGTTTTTTAATGCATTGACAAATGCCATATCACCCTGCTGTCGATACACAGTCTCGAGGTACACAGTTTTGATGTTCGATTCTCGCCAAGTCCACGACTCAAACATCCACCCGCGATTCAGAAACAGCGCCGGACAGAACCCTCGCCCAGTCGCCATTCGCTCATCCGTATTATCCACCGGACCGAGTTGCAAAAAGTCACCGAAAAGTATCATTTGGATCCCACCACAGGGACGAGGATCGCTTCGAATTCGCTTCAAATGGTAGCTGAGTCTATCGAAAAGCTCGCCGCTGAGCATCGAGACTTCGTCGACGAGCAAGGCGTCGCATTCGCGCACCCGCTGCTTCGTCAAATCGCTAGCAAATCCAAACCCATCGACGGTCTTCGATAATCCCAAGCCACAGAACGCGAACAGCGTCGTCCCATTCACGGCCTCTGCCGCTATCGCCGTCGACGCCGTCGTCGCCGTCATTTTCCCCGCGCGCTTCAAACTCGTACGAATCGCCCGCAGCACCTTCGACTTCCCCGTCCCGCCCACGCCCGACACGAACACGTTTTCCCCGCGCAACGCGAGTTCGACGCATCGTTTCTGCGCGTCATCCAGGTCTCGCAGCGCGTCGTCGTCCTCGATCGCGTCGTTCACGGGTATGGCTAAGATCGACAACTCGCGCACGATCGTTTCGATCTCTCGTTCGCCCGCGCCGATGATGGCGTCGCGCGCGTGCGCCATCGACGCCGACGACGACCCGTCGCCGTCGCGCGTCATCGAGACGCGCGCGCGTCGGGCGCGACCGCCTGTGCGGCGCGCACGCGTCGAGCGCGTGGTGCCGAGTTTCGAGATGCGGCCGCATCCCGCCGCGCGCGCGGCGCGCGCATGCCGCCGACGCTCTGGACGCACACCCTGTGCCCGTACGCGCATCGCGCGTCGCTCGCGCTGTGCGAAAAGGGCCTGCGACCGCGCGCGTTCGAGCGACACGTCGACCTGTCGGACAAGCCCAAAGATTTGTTTCGAGTGAACCCGCGCGGTTTAGTGCCCGCGCTCGAGTGCGAGGACGGTGAGATCGTCACGGAGAGCTCGAGGATCATCGTCGTCGTGGACGAGCGCTTCGGCGAGCGACGATCGCTGACGCGCGGGCCGAGGGATGAGATTTTGGAGTTTGCGCGCGACGCCGACGCGGCGGGCGGCGGCTTCGTGAGCTCGGGATTGAGCTTCGTCGGCGGTGGGTGGGGCATTCGTCGCGGCATGCCGCGTCAGGGGCAGATTGAAACGTTTCAGCGGAGCGTGCGCGCGCTCGACGATCGTCTACGGGGGAGCGAGGGAAATTATTTATTCGGCGCCGACGTGAGTCTCGCGGATATAAGCATTTGGCCGTTCGCCGAGCGGTTTCAGCTCGCGATGCGCGAGTTTCAAGGGTACGACATCGCGGAAGGCGCGGAGTACTTTGCCGCATGGCTCACGGCGATGTCTGCGCGGGACAGCGTGCGGTCGTTGCGGCCTGATGACGAGGCTTTGTTGCGGTCGTGGCGGCGCACGATGCGGCTTGATTACTTCGATTACGAAACCGCTTCTCGGGAGTCACCCTGATCGTTAGAATTGTTGTGCACATTAAAACACACTAGCTATTTGACGCCGATTTCGCCTTAAGCGTGGCCCATTGCAAGTGAAGCTGCTTTTGCAGCTCGGGGACGATGTCGACTCCGGTTTGGATGGCGCGCAAAATCACTGAAACGTTTGTCTTTTCGTCTTTCCGTAGCGCCTCTATATCTTCGCCGTACGCCTCGATGAACGCCTCACGATACATCTTTGCAAACTCTGTGGCGTCGTCGTCGTCGTCACCACCAGTCGCACCCGCGGTAGATTCCTGCTTCTCCAAGGCATCCATCGCCGCCTGCGCGCGCCCAAAGACCACGTTGTCGTGTTTGGCGATCGAGTCCCACATTCGACACTGAAAGTTTGCCGGATCCATGTGATCAACCATGACGTTCGACGACTTTCGCGCGCGTAAATCATCTTCTAAGGACAAGCTCGTCTCCAGCAACGTATCTCGCGCGCCCATGAGGGATAAATTCTTTCGCAGCGCCTTTTTAATAACCGCGCCGACGCGCATACTGAGTTCCTTGCACGCCTTTTCCATCACCTCTTCCTTCCCATCTTTCTCTAACTTCGCCCTCGAGCTCGCGCTTAAGCACTCCGTCGTCGTGTATCTATCAACAGCGGCTCTCAGAGCCTCTCTCGCGCGCCTGAACTCTTCGCTCGCGTCGTCCTCTCCGACCGTCGCTTCGTCTTCGCTCGCGTCCGACGACTCGTCCGCGCTCGACTCCTCCTCTTCGCTCGTCGTCCCCGCCGAAGCCGACCTCTCACGCGTCGACATGACCGTATCCATCGCTTCTTTTTCGTCGTCGTCGTCGTCATCGTCATCGTCGCTCGCGCTCGGCGTCTTCCTCCGCGCCTTTTTACTCTTCTCCTTTTTCTCCTTTTCCTTTTTGCTCTTCTTTTCCTTTTTCGCCTTTTTCGCCTTCGGTTCGCGCGACGGCAGCGCCTCGCTCGCGCGCTCGCGCGTGCGCGTCATCGCGATCGGCGTCGTCTCCTTCACCACGCCCTCGTCGCCCGTCTGTCGCGCCGCCTGCGTCGTCGTGAAGCAAAAAGTTGGTCAGAACGGCGGCTCGTCGGGACGCGTCGCCGGGCGCTCGTCAGCGTCGTCGCGCGCGCGCGAGCCGGCGCACCTGAAGCATGCGGGCGATCTCCGCTAAACCGCCCTGGTCTCGCAAGTTCTGCGCCATGGTCGAAGCGGACTGACGCGCGCGAAGTGCGGACGGCGGTTGGGGCGGGACGAGACGCGGAGCGGTTGACGCGAAGCGGTAAAACGGTACATGTGCGTTGCATTTCATCGCGCGCGTCGCGCGTCGCTGGATTTTGAGAACAAAACAGAGGGCGTGACTACTTTCGCACCAGCGCGGTCTCCTCCTTGACGACGAAGAAATCCGTCTTCGGAAGCGTCAACGCGCCGATGACGCCGTGCACTTGCAAGTTCAACTCGGTCCCATCCCGGTACAACGAAAACGGAGCCTCGATGGACAGGTTATCCGCAATCGGTCGCGTCGGTCGCAGATCGATCGATCGTCCTTGCTGAATCGCCGCCGCCAACCCGACCCCCTTCATCGCCGCGCTCTGGGGCATGGCGTCAAAATTAATATACGGCCTTCCGTCCCAACTCACTCCGACCCCGACGTTCACCTCCGTGCGCGCGATGCCCTCTAAAACGTCAAACTTTTTTTGCAACTCAACGCCCGTGACGTCGACCGCGATCTTCCCAGGCTCCCCGAGCTCGTGCTCGAGCTTGGCGAACACGTGCGCCTGCTTGGAAGTGTAATCCGCCATGGCGCCGACGGTGACGGACGTCTTATCGTCCACCTTTTCGTGTCCGCGCAGATTGAACGTCTACCATCACGCATCGTTCGTTTCGTCAGTCCGTCGTTCGTTCGCGTCGCTCGTTCGTTCGCGTCTCGCGTCTCGCGTCTCGCGTCTCGCGTGGGAATTGAAGTTGAAATTCATCGCGCGCGCGTCGCGTCGCGTCGCGTCGTCGCGCACCTTTGAGACTTTCAGCCCCCACACCGGAACATCGTGTAAACTCACGCGCGGCACCTTTATCGTGCGCCACCACGGCGCGTCGCCGCTCTGCGCCGCGCCCGCGCTCGTCGCGGCGTCATCGCCGTTGGCGTTCGATCTCGCGGCGGACGGTTTCGTCGCGCTGTTCGGAGACGCGATGTCGCTCATCGCGCGTTCGGTCGAGTTCGAGCGATGCGAACGCGCGTGCGGTGGGAGAGTCGCGAGCGAGACGCGTGCGCGTCGCGCGTCGAGGTGTGCGGACGGCGGGACGCGAGGATTCGCGCTAGACGAGACGACTCGAGAGCGCGCGAGCGCGGCTCGAAGAGGCGCACGCGCGAACGAGTGAATAAAGAACTAATTCGTTCTCGAATTACAATGCGAAAGCTCACTAAGTGCTGCTGACGCACCATCAAACGACGCCTTCACCACCTCAAAGTCGCGAGCGCGCGCTGACCAGCGCGCGCGCCGACAAAACACCCCCAGATTCCGACGGAAAAAACGTTTAAATCTTAACCGTGGCGCGCTGGGCGAGCTCGCGCGCGATGATACGCTCGCGAGCGGCGGTCTTCGCTTGCGACTTCACACCCATGATACCACCACCCCACGTTCTGGACGTCTTTTGGAAGACATCGTTGTAGGAAGCCTTGATGGCTTCGACGAGCTTGGAGAACTCGAGCTTGTCTTCATTCTTGATCGCGGTGAGCGCCAAGGCGGTGGCGGTCTTCTTGTGAACGACCGCACCGAGACGAGCCTTACCCTTGACGATGCAGTACGGCACGTTCATTTGCTTGCACAAAGCCGGCAACCACACGACGAGTTCGACCGGGTCGACGTCGTGCGCGATGACGACGAGTTGCGCCTTGCCTTGCTCGATGAGGTAGGTGATGTGGTTGATACCAAACTTCACCACGACCGGCTTCTTACTCTCAACATCGGCACCCGCGGCCTCGGCTTGCGCCATACCCGCGAGGCGTTCCTTCTTTTGCGCCGCGTCCTCCGGTCGGTACTTCATGAGCAGCTTGAACAAATTCGTCGCCAAGTTTTTATCCAACGTATTGTTGAACTGGTTCACAGCCGGCGGCACCTTCAATCGCTTTTGCAGCACCCGTCGCTGACGTTGAATGCGCACATACTTCGGCCACTTCACGTAACGGTTCAGCGGCGTCTTCACCGGCAGCGAGTTCCCGATGCCGAAATTCTTCGGCCGGCGCTCGAACAACGGGTTCGTCGGGCCCTTCGGTTCCTTCTTCGGTTGCTTCGCCTTGATCGCGGCCGGCGCGGGCGCGGGCTTCTTGCTCGGAGCCTGCGAAAACAGAAAAAGTGTGCGCGCGCGTCAGTCCACCGTTCGCGCGATGCGTCGCCCGCGTCGCCGCGTCCACTCGCGTCCACCCCCGCCGCGTTCGCGCCTAGGGCTTTCCCGATCCCCCGCCCCCCCGCGTCCGTCCTCCCGTCGCCCGCGATCGACCGCGCGCCCGCCGCGTCGCGCCGCGCGATCGATCGCGTCGATTTCATCCATCCGCCCGCGCGCCGCGCGCGCGCGCCCGACCGCGACGCCGTTCGCCCGCGCGATCGCCCGCGCGTCCGTCGCGCCCGCGACCCTACCCGCGGCGTCCCATCGTCGCGCCGTCGTCGTCGCGCGCGCGCCGTCGCGCCGCGCGCGCGCCGTCGTTCGCGTCGCCGCCATCGTCGCCATCGTTCGCGTCGTCGCGTCGCGTCGTTCGCGCGCACCATGTCGTCGCGCGTCCGTGAGAGACGGCGCGCGCGCGTCGACGCGCGCGCGCGTCGCGGCGCCGAAACGCGGCGTCGATGATCCGTGTTGTGCGCGATGCTCGAGTCTCGCATTCGCCGACCGATGCGTCGCCACTCGGCGTCGCGCGACCGACGCGCGATGCGCGACGACGACGCCGCGACGCGCGACGACGACGCCGACGCGTCGCGCGACGCGCGCGCGACGTCGACGGCGCGCGACGTCGACGGCGACGCGACGCGACGCGACGCGGAGGATGGAGGCGCGCGAACGCGCGACGACGACGCGACGACGGCGACGACGACGACGACGACGACGACGGCGATCGGCGGGAAGCGGAAGAAACCGTCGGTGGGGTACAGGGACATGGCGCGCGGGCACGCGCGGGCGGAGCGCGGGAAGAAGGCGAGGGACGGCGACGGCGACGGCGAGGCGAGCGGCGAGGCGAACGCGCGAGCGCGGGAGACGAATTGGATCGCGAGCGCGCGAGCGAGGCGGGGAGAGACGATCCTGACGAAGACGCAGGTGGCGAAGTTGGCGGGGAAGCTGCCGTACGGGTTGGAGTTCTTGGGCGTGGATGGACCGATCGGGCACGTGTCGCGGGAGGGCGCGCTGTACGGGACGAGCGAGGAGGAGGCGCGGCGGTGGTCGGCGCGCGCGGCGGTCGCGTTGGGGCCGACTGGGGATGATTTTTTACCGGACTTTGGGTTGGGTGTGGTTGGCGTCGGGCCCTCGACGTCGAAGCGCGGGATGACGAAGAAGGGCAAGGCGAATGGGGTGGGGATGGCGGCGCGCGCGCACGCGGCGCTCGCGGCGGATCCGTTTGCGGCGCTCGTCGTCGACGTCGAGGATCCGGTGCGTCCTCCCTCGCGCGGGATCGGTGGGATCGGTGTTGGCGGCGGTACGACGTCGCAGAGTAAGCGCGCGAGGGCGGAGGATCGCTCGAAGCGCGTCGCGCTGCGAAAGCGTCTGATAGAGCTCGAGAACTTGGTGAATAATCTCGGCAAACGCGCGACGGATTTGGTCGAGCGGCGAGACGAGTTGAGCCTCATCGCCCAAACCGCCAACGCCAGCGTGAACGAGATCGACGCGAAGCGAAAGGTGTCATCGGTCTCTCGAGGGGTCTCGGCGATTCGGCAGAAGTTAGCGTGCAAACCGGACCAACAGCACGGGTTCAACACGCTTCGATACCGATGCTTATTGGAAATCGTGCACAAGCAGTGCTTGTCCGCGGTGCGGCAATTGATGGCCCACAAGTGGGGGTTTCCGTTCTCCGCGCCCGTGGACCCGGATGCGTTAGGTTTACCGACGTACAGGGAAATCATCACCGAGCCCATGGACTTGGGGACGATCAAAAAGCTCATAGAGAACGGCGGCAAGTACGTCATGGCGGAGGAGGTTGACGCCGACGTGCGTCTGACGTTTGCGAACGCGATGAAGTTCAACAATGAAGGCACAGACGTCCACACCATGGCTTGCGGGCTCTTGGACGAGTGGGAACCGAAGTGGGAGGCGATTAAGCAACGAATCGCCGACGTCGAAGCGTGCGTTTTAGTCGAGCGAGACATGGCGGTGGCGAAGAATGAAGCCGCGCAGCGACGCGCCGACGTGGTGAGCAAGGAGAAGGAGTGCGCCAAGGCCTCTGAAGCGCTCGATCTCGTAAGTATGCAGCTTCGAGAAGTCGAAACGCAGGTATTGGCGCTCATGCGCCCGTTGCAGCGCGAAGATCGTCTCGATTTGGCTTCCGATTTGCGATGTTTGCCGGAGAGCTTGCGCTCTGGCGCCAAGGACATCATCGCCGCAAACACCACCGGATGGAGCGCGCAGGCGCACTTAGAAGACATCGACGCCCACAACGAAATCACGTTACATCTCTTGGCCCGATACACGAAGACGATGAATAGAAATAGACTAGCTGTGGTCGCAGGATGGTGCGGTAACGCCACGCCCGAGCACTTGCTCGAAAAGTTAAAGCAGGAACAAGACGTCTCCGCGGACACCG
This sequence comes from Ostreococcus lucimarinus CCE9901, assembly GCF_000092065.1. Classification (NCBI taxonomy): domain Eukaryota; kingdom Viridiplantae; phylum Chlorophyta; class Mamiellophyceae; order Mamiellales; family Bathycoccaceae; genus Ostreococcus; species Ostreococcus sp. 'lucimarinus'. Next base: position 726,906 of record NC_009360.1, read on the forward strand.
TCAACTTCGTCATCGGCCAACCTTTAGACGACGCGACGAGTGGTTTAGGCATACGGTCCATCGATCACATGCAGGATGAGTTCGATTTCGATCCATCCGCGTTCAACGACCTCCTCAACGGCGTGCCTCTCGACGTCGACGGAGACGCAATCGACATCGACATCGGCGCCGGCGACCACATGGACTTGGATCTGTAGCACCGTGATCGGACGACGATATCGATAATGTAATATGACCGCGTGATGAATGATGAACGCGCGGCGCACCGACGGCCGCGTGCCGCATTCTTCGCCGCGCGCGAGGCTTCCTCGCGCTCGGCGATTCGCCAAATCCGCACTCCCGCGCTCGAACCAACCTCTCGCGTCAACGCCCGTCGCGCTCGATTCATCATCGCTCGACCGACGCGCGTGCATCGGTCGTCGTCATGGTGCTCTCGCTCCGGCCGCGGCAGCGCCACGCGGTGATAGAGCTGCTCAACTTGACGAAGAATTCAAACAAATCATCGATCGCGGCTTCGTTCGGCGCCAACGCCGACGCGGACGCGGACGAAGCGAACAACTACAAGCTTCTGATCCTAGACGCGTTTACGCACGACGTCATCGCGCCTCTGGTGACGGTGAAGGACCTGCGCGATCACGGGGTGACGCTGCACCTGCGGCTGCGACAGGAGCGCGAGCAGATACCAGACGTGCCGGCGGTGTACTTTGTCTCGCCCACGCCCGAGAACGTCAAGGCGATCTCGGGTGATTTTGCAAACTCTCTGTACGATGCGTATCACCTGAACTTCGCGAGCGCGCTGCCGGCGAGCGCGTTGGAGGAATTGGCGACGAGCGCGGTGCGCGGCGGCGTGGACGGACGAGTCAAGTGCGTGCGAGATCAGTACTTGGGGTATGTGTCGTTGGAGGATGACTTGTTTGACCTCGCGATTGATGATGGATATCGGTTGTTGCACGATCCGCGCGTGGCGGAGAAGGATGTAGAGCGATTGATCGCGAACGTGACGACGGGCTTGTTTAGCGCGTGCGTCACGCTCGGGCAAGTGCCGGTGATTCGATCGCAGCGCGGTGGCGCTGCTGAGATGGTGGCGAAAGAGTTGGAATCGCGAATTAGAGATGCTTTGGCGCAGAGAGACAATCCCTTCGAGGGCGGACTTCGCGCGCAGTACGGCGGGAGCTCGGTGCAGCGACCGTTGTTGTGCCTGTTTGATCGAAATTTTGACTTGACGGCAATGTTGCAGCACGCTTGGACGTATCAGCCCCTCGTGCACGACGTTTTGCGAATGCGCTTGAACCGCGTGGACGTCGATGCCGACGCCCCGACCGGGGTCACCACCGGTGCCAAGCCTAAAAGTTACACGTTGGAGCACAGCGATCCGTTTTGGGCGGAAAACGCTAGCGCGCAGTTTCCGAAGGTTGCCGAGGAAGTCGAGGCAGAGCTGGCGAAGTATAAAGAGGCGATCAAGCGTGTGAATGCACAAGCTGCGATGGCCGACGGCGACGCTGATGCACTGGGGAATAGCACGGCGAAGCTCGCGGACGCGGTGCAGTCGCTCCCCGAGCTTCAAGAGAAGAAGCGCGTCATCGACAAGCACACCAACATCGCCACCGCCTTGCTTGGAAGCATCAAGCAACGTGGATTAGATGAGTATTACGCCATAGAAGAAGATTTGCTCGTCGGTAAAGGTGATAGGCCGTCGGTGATGAGTCTATTGCAAGCTACAGGTCGCGGAAGCGCCGAGGACAAGGTTAGACTCGCAATCGTGTACACGCTTTCGGCGACGGAAGGCATCTTGCCGCAAGACGCCGAGGAAATTGAAGGCGCGCTACGCGCGAGCGGAGCCAATACATCGGCGTTAGCGTACGTCAAGCGCATGATGAGCTTGAATGCAAGTCTGAAGAATATGTCTGGCGGCGGCGACGCCGGTCATCGACGCTCCAACTCGAGCCAAGGCAACATCTTAGAGTGGGCCGATAAGCTTTACGGTCAAAGTATCAACACCATCACCAAGGGTGTGAAGAACTTGCTCAGCGGCGAGCGCGTGCTCCCCATCGCTGTCGCTTTTGACGCGCTCATGGCGAACCAGCCCGGTCCGGAGACGGCGGATTACGCGTACCTCGACCCCAAAGCCCCGCACGGCAAACCCGTCGGGCCTCGCGAGGGCGATCCCGCGTTTCACGATGGCATCGTTTTCGTCATCGGTGGCGGTAACTACCTCGAGTACCGATCCCTCGTCGAGCTCAAGTCGCGCGAGCGCGCCAACGTGCGTTCCGTCGTCTACGGCTCCACTTCGCTGTGTCACAGCGAAACCTTTCTCAGCACCTTAGCCAGCCTAGGCGCCGCCGCGTCGTGATCGTCACGGCGCGTGCATTGTATCTCATTCACCACCGTCTTAGCGTCGAATTCGCCTCCGCACGCCCGATCGCCTCGCGTCGCGTCGCGCGAGACGACTCCGCCTCGTCGAGGCGACTGCACCACACAGAAACGCGTCGCCCGCGTCACTTGCGCGCGCGCGATGCGAGGCAAACTCGAAGTCAATGGTGCGCGCGCGAGCGCGAGAAATAGCGAAACGCGCGACGCTCGCGACGCTCGCGAAACGCGCGCGCGACGAACGAACGCGCGACGGTGACTGACAAGATGAGTTGATTAATGTCTCCGCGTGGCAGTTTTAAGCGCGATCCGACTGCGAGACACGCAAACGTTCGGGAAACAAGACCCGTACGTCGTGCTGAAATGCGGCGGTCACGCGGATACGTTCCGAACCAAGGTGTGCCGAGACGGAGGCACGGCGCCGAAGTGGAACGAACGATTCACGTTCGCGCTCGCGGGCACGGAGGGGAATGAGCTGAACTTGAGAATTTGGAATAGGAACACGATGACGAGCGATAAGTGCATCGGAAGCGCGACGGTGAAGCTAGATGCGGTGTTTAAGAATGAGACCGATGATGTGGATGTAGAGGTGTTTGATACGAAGGGAAGAGCGGCGGGAGTGATTAACTTGGTGCTGACGTTTACGCCGAGCGGTTCGTACGTGGTGCAGCAGCAGCAGCAGCAGCCGGCGTACGTGGTACAGCAGCAGCAGCAGCAGCCGGCGTACGTGGTGCAGCAGCAACAGCAGCAGCCGGCGTACTTGGTGCAGCAGCAGCAGCAGCAGCCGCACGTGGTGCAGCAGCAGCAGAAACCGCGTGGGCTCGTGAGGCGTCTGACAGGCAGAGGCCAGTACACGCTTGGCGATATTTACGACATAGGGGCCCAACCGCGGCCGGCACAGCCTCAGCAAGCCACGCCGAACGTGACGTACGTGCAGCTTCCTGCCTATGCGGCGCAACATGCGCCAGAGGCGCCGCCGGGCTACACGCCCACGCCGATCGGCGTCGTTCACGGAGGATACGCTGGCGGCGGCAACCACATGATGCCGCCGCCGCCAGGTTGGAATAACGCCCCGCAATCAGGCGGGCACGCGCAGTACGGCAACGACGACGACGAATGGGGAGTATGAGCATGAAGATGATCGATAAGAATGTCGACGTGTAATCTCAAGTCTAGAAATTTCGCATGGTAGCGGCGCATTCCGGATGGATAGTGGTTGTCATTAAATCAGCGGTACTCGCGCGGGGCGGGTTAAAAATCGTGTCGAGTCGATGGAAATCGCGCGTGATCGAATCACACCGGGCGGCCGAACAATTTCTTGATGCCGACGTCCGGGGTGTCCTGCTTGACGAGGGACTCGCCGACCAAGACCGCGCCGACGCCGGAATCTTGCAACAAGTTGACGTCGTCGATGGTGAAGATTCCAGACTCGCCAACCATGGTGATGCCGCGTCTCTTAACCTCCTCGCCGAGCGGCCCGTTCATGAGATCGGTGGTGACGCTCAAGCTGACCTCAAACGTTCCCAAATCCCGGTTGTTGATGCCGAGCAAATCGATGGGAAAGTCTCCGTCCAACACGCGCTTCATCTCCCCGTACGTGTGCACCTCGATCAAGCACTTCATGCCCAGCGAGTGCGCAATCTTAATGAAGTACTTCAAATCTTGGTTGGGCAAAACCGCGGCGATCAACAAAATCGCGTCGGCGCCGTACTTGCGCGCGAGATAAATTTGATACGCGTCCACGATGAACTCCTTGCAGAGCAACGGGCACGTCACCCCAGCCTCGCGAATGAGCGCCAAGTTTTCAAATCCACCCTGAAAGAACTTTTCATCCGTCAACACGCTCAAACACGCCGCCCCACCCTCCTCGTACGCCTTCGCGATTTTCACCGGATCAAAATTCGGCTGAATCACCCCCTTCGACGGCGACGCCTTCTTCACCTCCGCGATCAGTCCCGGCTGTTTCGTCGCCGCCAACTGATCCGTGATCGCCTTCACAAAATCCCTCGTCGGCGGCGCGTTCACCAGCGCCGTTCGCACCAACTGCAACGGGAATTTCTCCTTGCGTTCCGCGAGTTCCACGTCTTTATACCACACGATCTCCTCCAAGATGTTCTTCGGCTTGTTGTTCTCGTTCGTCACCCGCTCGCCCGTCGGCGCGACTTCCTCGATCACGAACTCAAACTGTCCGACGCCCAGGTCGTGCTTGGACGGTCCGTTCGGCGGTCGTCGTCGGATGCTCACCGCGCCGTCGTCCACGCCCGAGGGCGCGCTCGCGCGCGGGCGCGTCGCGCGTCGCGCGCGTCGCGCGTCCCGTCGCGCGCCCGTCGCGAGCGTCGCGCGTCCCGTCGCGGCGGACATCGAGCGCGTCGCCGGTCGTTCGCGCGCGCGTGTGACGCCGCCGGCGCGTCGTTCGCGCGCCCGGATAACCTCGTCGAGTCATGACTCGTCGAGAGTCCCTCCCGGGCCGCGCGTCCCTCGCGCGCGCCGCATCGCGCGACGCCGACGCGAGGCATGCTCGCGCGCGGCGCTTCGGCGGCGGTGCATCGCGCGAGCGCGAAAGGTGCGCGCGACGCGCGCGCGCGACGGGACGATTCGCGCCGCGCGCGACGCGACGACGATTCGATTCGCCGACGTCCGTTGAGGGTTTCCGCGCGCGACGTCCGACGCGACGGCGGGACGCGCGGCGCGCGGGAGAGACGGCGCGAGGGAGGGACGGCGCGAAGGCGACGCGCGCGCGCGGCGGGCGACGTCGCGCGCGCGGACGAAGCGCGCGCGAACTCGGAGACTGACGAAGGCGACGCGGCGACAGGGACGCGAACGGGACGCTCGAGGACGGCGCGTCGAGCGAACGCGAGCGCGAGCGCGACGCGGGACTCGGCGTCGAACGATGAATCGACGACGTCGTCTTTCGTCGCGTTGACTGGATTCGTGCGCGCGCGGGAGGTGATGGCGGTGGCGAGCGACGCGGCGCGACGCCAACGCGCGCTCGGCCGGGAGATGGTGAGCGCGAAGTCGACGACGAAGATGTCCGCCGTCGCGCCGTTGTTCACGCTCGCGGCGGTGACGATGGTGGACAGGAAAATGATACAGTTAGTGACGCAGTCTGTGGCGTCGTTCATCAAGTTGTATCTCTTGTTGCTCTTCGTGCGGGTGTTGCTGACGTGGTTTCCAAACGTCAACTGGATGCGCCAGCCGTGGACGATGCTTCGTCAAGTCACCGATCCGTACCTGAACTTGTTCAGGAACCTGATTCCACCCGTGATGGGGCAGATTGACTTCACGCCCATCCTCGGTTTCATGGTTCTGCAATTCCTCGCGCGCGTCCTCTCGGCGGATTCCGGGATGGGTAAATTCTAGTACGCTCGTGATGTAACGAAGAAGGCTCGTATTTTTGACTGGACGAGACGTTCGCGCGGTTGAACAATTTCGATGCGTGCGTGAAATGAATCGTGTATTGTACAGAATGTTCTAAACCCCGTCGACGTCGCCGTCGTCGTCGTACTCGAGAATGTTATACTTTCGCTGCGACGCCTTCAAAGCCCAGTGGCGGTGCGCCAACCAGGCGCCGATGGCGAGCGTCGCGCACACGAACGTCGCCATGACGTACGTCGTGTCTCGCCACGTGCGCAAATCATCCGTCAGATGCGCGAGCTTTCCCGCCAGCGACGACAGATCGTCATCGCTCTCGATTCGATCGCGAACGATGAAGAAGGCGTCGAGCACGCCGCCATCCGCGCTGGCGTCTTGATATTCGCCGTACAAGTGCGTGCGATTGAACGCGGTGAGCCGAACGTAGCCGTACTCATAGAGCTCCTTCTCCATAAACGATGCGCCGATCGCGTTTTTCGTGTGAGGTGCGCCGCCTGTGCCGACGAGTACGCTCACTGGTGCGCCGCCGGGATGGGAATACGTCGCCACGCCGTCAACGAGTCTACTAAACGCCGCGCACCCTTCGTCCGCGGAGACATTGAACGAGGTCGATCCTCTCCACGCGCACGAGCGCTGGTAGGCATGATTGTGTCCCCAAAACACCGCGTTGACATCGTACTCGACCAACAGCGGCCAGACGTGCGTTTGGATCTCTCGCATTACGCTCAAGTCACTCGGGTTTTTCATCCCTGGTTTCGTCTCGCGATCTTCGGGACCGTCGGTGCTGTCGACCAAACCCGGTCGGTGTCCGCCGAGCACGACCCACGGCGTCTTTGCGCGATCGATGCTCGAAAGTTCGCGCTTGAGCCACTCGCCTTGCGCCGAAGCGGGCGAAAAGTTGACTTCGGTATTCATCGACACGACGCGAATCGATCCGAAAGTCACCGCGAACCAATCGGCGTCTGGGCCGGCGCGAGGCGTAGGGTACAAGCGCGTCGCCGGCACCGCGCATTCGCCGCCGCTGTCGTCGACGCCGTACTCGTCCGCAACGCGAGACTCTGGCCAATTCGAGCTGTCAGCTTCGTGGTTGCCGAGATTGGAGATGAACGGCACGCGAGACGCCCACGGCGTGATTTGTGCCGCCCATTCGTCCCAAACGCTGGCGTATCCCGTGGCGTAGGACAAGTCGCCGAAGAGAAACACGGCGTCGATGGCATCATCGCGCGCGTCGCGCTCCAAGGCGGCGCTGACGTTGAGCGAAGGTTGACCGTACGCGCGCCACGTTTCGGCGTCGTCGTTCGATCCACGACCCATATCCGCGAACAACGCGAGCGTTGTCTTCGCATCTTTGCTTTCTGCCGGAGGCATGCGCATCGTGAACCGATCGCTCTCGCCGTGAGCGTCGCGCGCGAAGTACTCGATCGAGTCGCCTGGGCGCGCTACGATGGCCGCGGTGTGCACGTACCCCGGATGTCTGTATCCAAAACTGTTCGCCGGCGCCCCGCACAAATCGCGCGCGTCGTACGTCGTCGTCGTCGCCGGAACGTGCGCGTACGCGCCGTTACCCACGCGATACGTCAATCGCGCGCCGTGACTGGCGTTTCGTCCGCTTTGCCACGTCACGCGAGCCGACGCGCCGCGTTCGGTCGTCGATCCCCCCCAACCCGTCGGGAGCGTCACCCGCGGCCACACCGGCGCCAGTGCGTCCTCGACGTGAACCGGCGCGCTCCTCGCCACCTCCATCATAGTCGTCGCGTTCGGCGCGTTCGCGAACAATACGAAATCGTACGTCGCCGCGCGATGCGTCAACGTCTCAAACACCACGCTCGCCGACCCCGTCGTCGCGTAACCGTCCACGCGTCCCAACACCGCGTATTTTACCGGCGCCGTCTTCGTCGGGTCCGCGCCCGCCGGCGAGTACGCTCCGATCCAATGCTCCGCGAACGTCGCGTTCGCCGTCGCCGTCGTCGAAACCGTCGCGCGAACGCGTCCGCCCGACCGCGTCGTCGTCGCGTTCGTCGTCAGCGTGAATCCGAGATCGGTCGACGATAACACCCTCGACCGGGCGACGATTCGACGCCCGTCTATGCGCCAGAGCGCGTTGTGCGCGGCGCGTTCGAGCGCTCGCGCGTCGACATCAAAGAAGGAAGATTTCGAAACGTCACGCGCGTCGAGCGCGCCGCTCGCGCCGTGGACGACGCAGAGGAAGATTACGAAGGCGACGATGCGGGTCGCGCGCGCCATCGGCGGCGCGCGCGGCGCGGCGTCGACGAATAAAGTCACGAGACGCCGCAGACGCGAGCCGCGCCGACGACGAGTCGCGGCGAGCGAGCGAGCGACGTAAACGCGTTCGTTTGGGTTGAAATAAAAAATACTGTAATCAGCGCTGACTAGATCAGGCGTAATCCGCGAGCGAGCGATGTCAGGGTACAAGAACAACAACAACAACAGACGGTGAGGTTGGTCGGTTTGATCACGCGGCGAGGAGCTCGGTGCGCTCGGCGCAACGGCGCCAGACGTCGGCGGCGACGCCGGATTCGGCGTTCGGGGACGTCGCGCGCGCGAGTCTGGCCGTGGATAGTAAAGGTTTGATCGGCACCGACGGGCGCTTCAAGAAATCCACCGCTTCGCGCGCGGCGGATTCGTCCTTGAAGGCGCCGGTGGAGAGCAACACGCTCGACGCTTGCTCGAGCGAAAGCGCGGGAATTTCCACGGCGGCGTCGATGACGCCGCCGGCGCCGAGACCGAGACGTTTGAGCGTCTTTGGTGACGACGTCGTGAGCATCACGAGCAAGTGTCGGCCTGGAGGTGGCTTACGCTGTAGCAAAGCGCTGAGCGTCGCGAGCGCCTTCGGGTGCGCGACGTTGAGAGACTCGCTTCCATCCGCCGGGGCGACGCCGACGAGCGTCTCCACGGAGTCGACGACCAAGCAACTCAGCGTAGACTTGAGCGCATCTTCGAACGAGGCCTTGAGCGCGGCGGTGAGCACGTCGTCTGTGGAGCCGGAACCACCCGGCGCGTTGGCGATGACGGTGTCCGGCTTGACTACTTTGACGTACGGGAACTCGCTCGCCAACGCCACCGTGGCGGCGAGCGCGGTCTTCCCGCTCCCCGTGGGTCCACTGACCATGCACGTCATGTGATCGGTCGCGCCGTCCTGTAACGCCTTGACGAACGACTTCAATTGATTTTCTGCGACGACGTGCTCCGATTGCGATTCGAGCGTAACGTACCCATCCGGGCGCATCGCTTCGAGTGTCGCGGCGTCGGCGCCCATCGCCGGCGGCACTTCCTCGAGTGCGTTCAGGAAGTCCTCCATGAGCACTACCGGCGCTTCCGCGCTCTCTGCTTGGTCGAATTCCGCGCTCTTCTTAATGTGTCTCGTCAACGAATACGACGTTGCCGCGGTGACGAGGCCCTTCAACTCGGCGCCGCTGTAGTTGACCGTGCTCTTCGCCAATTCTTCCAAGTTCACGCAAGGTCCGAGCAAGCCTTCGCTAGCCATAGAGTCGGTGTGAATTTTCAAAATTTGCTGTCGACCGGTGGCGTCCGGCAAGCCGACTTCGACTTGCAACTCTAAACGACCCGGGCGCAAAAGCGCGGGATCGAGCAAGTCTCTTCGGTTGGTGATACCCACGATCAAAATGTTATTCAGCGCGTGCATACCGTCGAGCTTGGTCAAAAGCTGATTCACGACGTTGTCGTGCACGATGCTCGCCGTCTCCCCTCCCGTGCCTCTCGCCTTCATCACCGCGTCGATTTCGTCGAAGACGATGATGTGCAACTTGCTCTTGTCGCCCCTCAACTTTGCCTCCTTCTCCGCATCTTCGAACAACATCCGCACGTTCTCCTCGCTTTGACCGACAAACTTTTGCAAAATTTCCGGTCCATTCACGATCTTCGGCTTGTGCGCGTTCAGCATGTTCCCCAACTGTCTCGCCACGAGCGTCTTCCCCGTCCCCGGCGGCCCGTACAGCAGCACCCCTCGCACGTGTTGCAATTTCAACCTTCTCGCGATGTTCGCGTCCACCATCCTCGACGCGAACACTCGTCTGAATATATTCGCAAACTCCTTATCCAATCCTCCCACGCCGTGTTCGACGAACGAGCTTCCATCTCGCATCATTCGCGCCAGGTGCGCCTGCGAGCTGTGCTTTTCGCTCTCGTCTTGCTCGGGCACCGTGTTCGCGTTCCCAGCCGCCGGTCCCGTCTTCGCCAGCGTCGGCGTGATCCCGGGCGGCGCCGCGCCGCGTATCGCGCTCTTCGGTTTCGGTTTTTCAAACTTTCGCGGCGTCGGCGCGTCCGTCGTCGCGTCGACTTCGAAATCTTCCGCGCGCCACTGCACGAGGCGCTTTTGCGTCGCCAGCGCCGTCGTCGCCGCGCCGTCGACGTCGCGTCGCGCGGCGGTGCGCTGAGGCGCGCGAGCGCGCGCGAGCGCGCGCGCGAGGTCACGCGCGCGATGCATCGTCGCTCTCGCGTCGCTCTCGCGTCGGCGTCGGGGCGCGCGCGGCGCGATGACGACGCAGGCTCCCTCGGGACGCTTTTCGGCGCGATGACGTCGATTCGGATGACGCGACGACGAACAAAGGCGGGCTGGGATTGAAAGAAGAATGGCTGGCTAAGACGCGCTCGCGGCAGATCGAACGAGGCGCGCGCGAGCGCGCGAGTGAGCGCTCGCGGCGCCGCGCGCGCGCGCGACGACGACGACGCGCGTCGGGGGATTAACGGTGGCCGAAGGCGTCGTCGCCGTCCAAACCGAAGGCGCGCTTGGCGGCTTCGTACGTCGTCCAACAGATGGCGGCGGCTGGGATGTGGAAGAGCACGCGCGCGCTCATGCCGCGAGTGAGGGCGAGCGCGCCTTCGTCGCGAACGATGGCGCGCGCGACGTCCATCGGGCTGGCGGAACGCACGGCGGCGCTTCGCGCGCGTTGCGCGGCGAGCTCTTGCGGACAAATCTTGGGCGCGCCTCGCGCCGTGCACACGCTGTTGTACGTCGTTTCCACCGTCTTGGCGACGTCGCAATCGAGTAAAACACATTGCGTTTGCATGCGAGTCTTGACGACGTCCATGGGCGTCGTCGCCGCCGCCGCTAGACCCCCGGCGACGCCCCCGGCGGCGAATTGCACGGCGAACCCCTCCTTCTCCGCCTCGCTCGCCTTGAACAGCGCCGTCTTCGCGCTTTCGTACGCCGCGAAGTGGATCGCCGTGAAAGGGACATTCATCGCTAACGTCGTGGGGTAACTTCTATAAAACGCCCGCACGCCTTCGTTCCGAAACGTCTTCGCCACGCAATCCAGCGCCCCCTTGTACGGCGAATCCGAGATTTGCAGTCGTTGCTTCACCGTATCCACGGGGTTTTGCAACCCATCCGCGAGCACCGTCGCGCACACTCCCGCGAGCGCGTGCGCGACGGGGGCGTGTTCGTTCACGTTCCCACCCCCGAACGCCACCTTGCACTTTTCGTACGTCGCGAAGTACACCGCGTGCGCCGGCCCCGCGCCCAACCCCGCGGCGGACACCCCTCGATACAGCGACCGCACCGCGTTCGCCGCGTTCGCCGCGGACGCGCGCGCCGTGAGCGTCCCGATCGCTTGCGCGTACGACGTCCCGCTCGCCGCCACCTGCAGGCGCGTTTTAATCGTATCCACCGGGAACATCGCCGTGTGCTCGACGGCGCCCGCGAGCGCGCCCGAAGCCATGTGCGCGTAAAACGCCGTCTCCGCGGGCGAATGCGCGACGCACGCGCCGTCGACGGACGCGCGCGCCGTCGTCGCGCTCGACGACGCCCGCGCGGCGCGCTCGAGCGCGTCCGAGGGCGTCATGCGGCGCGATAACGCGTCGTCTCGATCGTCGTGACGGCGATCGCGTTCGAGCGCCGACGTCGCCGCGGTCTCGTCGTCGACGGCGCGCGCGGTGCGGCGCGAGGCCGGGCGGTGCGGCGCGCGTCGATGGCGCGCGTCGGGCGCGGTTTCGTCGCGCGCGCGCGTCGCGACGCGTCGATGAGTGGCGTCGGCGAGTAAACCCTCGAGTTTTCGTCGCGCGCGCGTCAAAAAACGTCGCGACGCGACGCGCGCGGCGCGCGAGCGACGCCGCGGCGCGGTGAAACGGGCGACGCGAACGCGGCGCGCGAACACGCGCGCGAACGCGCGATTCGGGCGGCGAAGCGCGGCGAAAAGCGCGCGCGAAGACGCTCGATTTGAACTCGAGCTCGAGCGGTTGGACCGGACGCGGTCGGAGCGACGATGCCGACGCAGTGCGTGAGCACGGCGGTGATTGGGACGGCGTTTTGCGTGAAACGATGCTCGAGCGAGCGTCTGGCGCGAGATTTGGCGTTTTTCCCGCCGGAACCGCCGAGCTACGCGCTCGGAGAGCGAGAGGCGAGCGACGACGGGGACGGCGAGCGCGCGGGGACGAGCGATAGTGGAGAGCTCAGAGCGATCGCGAACGAGGAACACGTGCCGGCGACGTACGCGGCAGCGTTTCAACGCGTGTTGGACGATTTTCGCGTGGATTTGGTGACGACGGCGAGAGGGAACGAGGTGGTGGCGATGACGTGCGAAGCGCCGCCGACGAGGATATCGGCGGCGAGCGAGGACGACGCTCGAGCGATGCAAGACGGCGCGAACCTGACGTTGATTTACTCGCACGGCAATGCGGTTGATGCGGGGGAGGTGGCGCCGTTCGCGCGGAAGTTGTCGCAGCAATTGAATTGTCGAGTGGTGACGTACGATTACTCGGGATACGGGCAGAGTCGCGGCGAGCCGAGCGTGGCTGATACGTACGCGGACATCGATGCCGTCGTCGCGCACGTCATCGAACGCTTCGGAGTGTCGCGCGAGGAAATTATTTTGCTCGGACAGTCCATTGGAAGCGGGCCGACGTGTTTTCACGCGGGCAAGCGCGAAAACGCGGGATTCGGCGCGGTCGTTTTGGTTTCTCCGCTTCTAAGTGCCTTGAACGTCGTGAGCTCGCCGCAAGCGTGGTGCACGCCGGCCAAGGTGTTCAGAAAGATGGACGTGTACAAGAATTATCAAGTCGTGAAGAACATCCAGTGTCCGATTCTGTTGATTCACGGCGATCAAGACAACGTCGTACACGTGTCTCACGGCGAGACGCTTTGGGAAACCATTCGCAAGAGCGCGAAAACGAACGAATCGCTTCTCGAACCGTACTGGATTCGAGGCGCCGGCCACGATGATACGTACGATCGTAATCCAGCCGAATTCATTCGAAGATTGCGCGAGGTGTGCGCGCTCGTACGCGAGAATTGGTACCGCCGCGTCGAAACGGCGCCGTGAATCGACGCGAGAATGTTGAATGTTGTTGTTGTTGTAACACTACCTAGACTACCGCTAATTGTTCGAACCATCTTCAGGCGCGCACGCATCACGAATCTTCGATGACGTCGAACGCGCCGCTCGCATCCGGAAACGACTTTTGCGCGAACGTCTTCACGCGTCGAGCGCATCGCAACAGCGTATCGCTCGTGTCCTCGATCGCCACGTACCGTCGCTCGTCCGCCGTCGCGCTCACGCACACCCACGCCTCGTGACCTGGCTTGACGTACGCGTGCTCTATCGCGTCACCATCGCTCGCGCGCTCGACGTCTCGTCGCAACAGCGCGAGCGTGGACGCCGTGCGCGGATCCATCTCCGTCCTCGCGCCCGCCGGCGCCGCCGTCGTCAATTCCAAACCTCCCTCGTTCCGCGCGCGCTCGCGACCGTAAAAAACCGCGTATTTATCTAATCCACGCGACGTCGCCCCCTCGTCTTCGGCCGCCGCCGCCGCCGCCGCGCCGCTCGCGTTCGCGTTCGCGTTCGCCGCCCGTCGCGGCGCCGTCGCCGTCGCCACCGCCCGCGTCCACGCCTCCCGTCGCGCGATCCGATCGTCCGCCGCCGCCCCGTTCGTTCGCACGCCCTCTTCGTACGCCTCGACCACGCGCGCGAGCATCGCCCTGAGTTCGCCGTCGCTCGTCGACCACCGCGGCGCCGCGCCTTCGTCGACGCGCGCGCACGCGTACGAATTCGTCCCGCGCGCCCGCACGCTCGCCACGCGCGCGCCGCGCGTTCGCGCGACGCTAAACTCCAGCGCGTCCTCGTCGCTCGCGTCGCGCGGCGCGAACGCGCGCGCGATCGACCGCGACGCCAACACGAAACCGACGAGTTCGCTCAGCGCGCGCGACGCCGCCGCGCCCTCCGCGCCGTCGCGCGCGCGCGCCGCGCGCGACGACGACGCGAGGACTTTCTCGTGCGTCTCGCCCTCGCGCGCGGGCGCGATGTCGTCGTCGAACGCGACGACGACGACGTCGCGTCGCGACGCCATCGCGGCGCGATGTGCCGACGGCACGACATGACGCGCGCGCGACCGCGCGACCGCGCGAGCGCGGGCGAACGCGCGCGAACGCGCGCCGCGCGTCTGCGGCGCGCGCTGTGCGCCTGCGCCGCGCTCGGCGCGGCGTGCGCGGTCGCGGCGGCGGCGCTCGGGTCGTCCGAAAGGGTGTTGAACGCGCGACTGAGCGAAGCCGCGCGGCGCGCGACGCCGGAAGCGGGGCTCGCGCGCGGGCGCATACGAGCGGTGAGCGAAGCGCGGTTCGCGTCGACGCGCGGCGCGAAGCGCGGGAGGTGGAGGACGCGCGCGCGGGACGACGCGGGAGGCGACGCGGCGACGAGGCGCGGGGAGACGGACGACGCGGACGAGACGACGGAACGCAGGTACGACGCGTTCATGCGCGCGGTGGATGAATACGAGGACGTCGAGGAGGCGGAGGAAGAGGAGGAGGACGACGGCGAGGAGGCGCGGCGGTGGGCGGCGATGTTGGGGAAACGGCGCGACGAGTAGTCGTCGTCGCCGCCCGCGGCGATGTTGGGGAAACGGCGCGACGAGTAGTCGTCGTCGCCGCCCGCGGCGCGTACTATGCGTCTAATCGATTTACATTTTAGCTTTATTCGTCGCGCGCGCCGCGCGCTCGAGGAGCAAGTACAGACCACCGCCGAGAAAGAAACTCACGAACCAGGCGTTGGCGTAAAGCCCGCGGAAGAAGGCGGAGCACGCGGGATTGGCGCCGACGGCGTGCAAGAAGCCGGGCACGCAGACGCCGGCGCCGACGACGAAACTCGCCAACGCGCGCACGTTGAAGCCGTTGGCGTACCAGTACTGCGATTTCGCGTCCATGCTATACAGCGCGTCGATGTCCAGGGTTTGCTCGCGAACGAAGAAGTAGTCGGCGATCATGATGCCCGTGATCGGGCCGAGCAACGCGGCGTATCCAATCAACCAGACGAAGATGAACCCGTCGCCCGCGGCGAGCTTCCAAGGCATGCACAACGTCCCGAGCGCGGCGGTGATGAAGCCGGCTTTTCGGAAGCTCATTGAACGGGGACATGCGTTCACCAACGCGTTCGCCGGCGCCACGACGTTGGCCGCGATGTTCGTCGAGAGCGTCGCTAACGACAGACCGCCCATCGCGAGAAACGTCGTGAGCGGTCCGGTGTTTATGCGCGAAACCAGTTCGATCGGATCGCTGATCGCGCCACCGAAGATGACGACGGTGCATGACGTCACCGCCAGCGCTATGAATGAAAACATCGTCATGAACGCCGGCAAACCGACGGCTTGCCCGACGATTTGATCGCGTTGCGATTTCGCGTACCTGGTAAAGTCTGAAATATTGAGAGAAAGCGTCGACCAAAACCCGACCGTCGCGGTGAGAACGGGGAGCAACGCGCTCCAAAACTCGCCCGCTCGCGCGCCTCCGACCGCGAACGCGCTCGGTGCGTCGAATATCGGCCCCACGCCTCCCGCCGCCGTCACCGCCCACGCGAACAACGCGAGCGAGAGCGAAATCAACACCGGCGCCGCGTACTCCTCGACGCGTCTGATCGACTCTATCCCGTGATACACCACCCACAATTGCGCCGCGAGAAACGTCAAGTAACACACCAACGCCTCGACGCTCAACCCGAGCCACGGTAAAACCGTCCCGTTCGCCGCGAATCCCATCGCTCGCGTCATCGTCGCCAGCGCCTGTCCGCCCACGTTGGTCTGTATTCCGAACCACCCGCACCCCACGATCGCGCGCGCGAACGTCGCCACGCTCGCTCCTCGCACCCCGAACGCGCTGCGGCAGTACACCGGGAATCCTATCCCGTATTTCGTCCCCGCCGCGCCGTTCGCGATCATCGGCGCCAGCACGAGCGCGTTCGCGCTCGCCACCACCGCCATCGCCTCCCCCGCCGCGAATCCCACGTCCACCACCTGCGCCACGAGCGTCCACGCGGGCACGCACACGACCAATCCGACCCACAGCGACGCCACGTCGCGCAGCGCGAACGTCCGCGCGCTCGCCAGCACGGGTTTTAAATCATCATTCGTCAGCGACGCGTCGGGCGACTCGGGTTCGACCGCCGCGATCGCCCACCGCGCCGCGCGCTCGGACGCGCGCGCCGCGCATCGCCGACGACGCGACGGCGCGACGCGCGCGCGCGCGCGAAGAGGCGCGCGCGCGACGAGACGCACCGTCGTCGTCATGCAATGCCGTCGTCCGCGACGCGAACGGCGCGACGACGCGCCACACCGCGGCGCGCATGGCGTCCGTCGGGTTCGACGACGACGACGACGACGCGGACGATGGGTTCTGGGCGCGCGCGGGGAGGTGCGCGCGACGCGCGACGCGACGCGCGACCGCGAGCGGACGCGTCGATTCGTCATCAAGATGACGCGCCGACGACGACGACGACGACGACGCGCGCGATGGCGCGACGAACGCGTCGCGACGACGACGACGATGCGCGCGCGAACGTGACTGACGAAATCGCGACGACGACGACGACGACGACAGCGTGTTGGACGCGGTGGAGGAGAGCCTGACGCAGCGGCGACGCGGCGACGAGACGGCGACGACGACGAAGGCGACGACGAACGCGCGCGGAACGACGCGCGGAGACGATGGGACGACCGCGAGCGAGGAGTTGCGACAGATGCTGATCGAGCGCGACGCGCGGTTGGGGATGCTGCGGTCGAAGTTGGATATGGTGGAGCGCGAGAATGAAAATTTGAAGCGAAACGGCGCGAGCGCGAGCGGCGACGGCGGCGGAGGGGCGCGGGGGGGGGCGGGGGAGGTGAATTACGGCGCGGTGGGGGGGGCGAATGGGGCGAACGCTCGCGCGGCGCCGACGTCGACGAACGCGGCGAGCGTCGTGGCGAAGGCGGAGGTGCAGGATTTAAAGCAGCAGTTGGCGACGCTTCGATCGAAGTTGGCGTTTAAAGAGGAAGAGATCACCGAGGCGCGCAGGCTGGAGGACGACGCGCGAGCGAAGTTGCGCGCGGCGAATGACGAGCGCACGAAACTCGCCGCGGAAGTTCGCGCCGAACGCCGGGCGAGGGCGTCGGCGGGACAAAAGCGACCGTCGCGAGACGAGAGCCAAGAGACGGCGGCGAACAAGCGACAGAGAACGGGCGGCGCAAGCGGTGGGGATGTGTTAGGAAGCGAAGCGCGAGTTGGTGAACGTACGACTGGAATGAGCGCTGGTGGCAGTCATCGACGCGCGCGCGAAGGTTTGAGCGTGGCGTCGCCGCCCGAAACGCTCGCGTTGGCGCTTCCGATGGCGCCGCCCGACGTCGCGGCGACGCTGTACCAACGCGGCGTCAGCGGGTATTACTCGAGCGATAACGTCTTCGCGCGGTTGATGAACGACGTTCCGCTCGATGTGAGTTCTTTTTTAGCGAAACCAAACGAATCATCGGTCGTGAGTGCGGAGTTGGTGAACCCCGTGCGCGCGGCGCTCATGAATTTGGCGACGAATCCGGATTCGACGGTGGCGCTCACGCGCGCGCTCGTCGAGTCCATCGTAGAAACATCGAATTCCATCACGTCTTCGGCGCACTACGCGCACGTGACGTCGATATTGCGAATTCTTTCCGCGCTCGCGATGATTGATGGGCGAAGCCTGAGCATCGTGCTCGGCGCGTGCGGGGCGCAGAGAAATCAAACCGTCGCGACGGTCACAGCGCACGGGTCGCCGCCAGCGTCTTTGGCGGGGATTCCCGGTTTAGGCGGAGCGGGCATGGGTACGCTCGTCGCGCATCCGCGCGCACACAGCGGTCGTATCTTCGTTCCGGCGTCCATGAGTTCGACGAATCACGCGTCCGCGCCGACGCCAAAACCGACGAAGACGACGAAGAGCAGGTTGTCGGGGAGCCAAGGGGGAGAGGCACCGGAGGTGGCGCCGTTTTTGGAGACATTGATACAGTTACTCACCGATGCGAAGTGTGATGGTCAGTGGCGCGTCGTCGACGCCGTGATCGTGGCGCTCATTCGATTCGCGAGCGGTGTGGGCGTGGAGAATGGCCGGGGCGCGTTTGGCGCCGTGGCGCAAAAGCACAGCGGCTTTGGATCGTGCCTGAAATCGATCGCCCCGAACAGCACACGGTTCTTGGCGCTCATGCTCATTCGAATGTTGGCGCCCACGCCCGAATTTCAGTCGTTCCTCTGTGAACCACTCGACGTCGAGCGAGGGATTGAAAAGCCGCCGACGCCTGAACGGCGCAAGCGAGCGACGTTGTTCGCCGCGATTCTGAGTTGCCTCCGAGCAGATTGCGTGGAGGAAAACGGCTTGATCTTCGTCATTAAGTCCTCATACGTGGCGCACGCCACGCCTGAGCAGAGCGGCACGCTTCAAGAGGCGGCGCTCCGCGTGTTAAGAACGCTCGCCTTCATCGGCTGGTCCGAGTACGGCGCCGCCGCCGTCGCCGTCAACGCCCTCGACGTCCTCGCCGCCGTCGCCGTCGAAGAGTACGTCTCCCCGCTCCCCGTGGCGCACTCCAAATCATCAACAGCCCTTCACCAAGCCACCAGGCTCGTCCACGCCCTGCTCGACGAGCACTACGACGCCCATCTTCCTCGCCTCTTGGGCGCTCGCAAGAGTCAGCGCGTCATCGCCCGTCTCGCCCACCTGAGTTCCGCCAGCGGCGGCGGTCGCGAATCTCGCATGGCCGATTGGCTCGGCCGCATTTTACTCAAGGTGCGCGAGTGACCGACCTTTTTAGCGCATCCGCAGTCGTCGCGACGGCGAGTCGCCCTCGCACCGGCGGCGCCGCGATTTAGCGATTTAAACCCGTCTCCAGCTGTCGTCGATCCTCTGTCCCCGCACACGCGCGCGCGAGCCGTCATGTCCGCGACCGACGCCGTGGACGAGCGCCAGCGAATCACGCGAAGCGCGCCCACCGCGCACCGCGTCGCCGTCGCCGTGATCGCCGCGCGCGTCGCGTTCGACCCGCTCGGATTCGGCGGTCGCCGCGCCGGCGTCTGGGAGGACGCCCTCGCGCGCGCGCCGACGCGCGTGGACGAAGACCCGGCGCGATGCGTGCGCGACGTGCGCGCGGCGCACGCGAAGTGCGCGGTCGACGCGCTCGCGGGCGGAGGGACGCGCGAACGGAGCGCGACGGAGACGACGCGGGCGCTGCGAGCGGCGCTGGAAGACGCGACGGCGAGCGAGACGAACGAAGACGCGACGGAACGCGCGGCGCGCGATGCGATCGTGCGATGGGGATTGGAGAGGTTTTTGGACGAATTGATGGAGGTGTCGGAGAGTTTGGACGATTTGGAGGCGTTTTTTGAGGACGCGCGATGCGTGGCGGCGAACGCGCGCGCGGAGGATTACGAGGCGGAATACGGATTCGAGACGCGGGACGTCGAGGGGTGGACGCCGATCGGAATGTTTTTGAAGCGGTGTTATCTGGGGTTTAATTTATTGCCGTTTGAGGCGACGCTGACGTTGCTGGATGAGGTGCGGGCGTACGCGGAGGAGGTCGCGCGGGCAATCCAAGGCGACGAAAACGAGCCGCCGAGCGGGAGAACGTGCGCGGCGCCGGATGTGCTGACGACGCTCGTCACGCGCGCCGTCGAGGCGTACGATACGCACGCCGTAGATGCCGATCGAGTTTTACCGCCGGAAGCGCTCGAGGATCTGCGGGATTTGGCGCCCGAAGTGCCGACGCTGCACTACTTGCGTCACGCAGCGGCGTTGCGACGGAAAGATTACCCAGCGGCGGTGGAGCATTTACATCGACACTTTGACATCAGCGGCGAGCACAACGAGTTGAGAGCGGATTTAGGAGGCGATAACGTTTTAGTGGGCGGGTTTGAAAGCGCCAACGCCGGGCGCGAGCGGTTGCAGACGGCGTTATTGGCGCTCGCGTCCACGCAGCTGGCGTTTTCGCACGCGGACGAGGCGACGTTTGCGATTTCCGAAGCCGTGCGCACGGCGCAGCAGAATGGTGACGAGGCGTCGTTGGCGCACGCTCTCGCGCTCACAACGGCATTGTTGTCGCGAGCACCTTTGGACGCGTCGAGTCATCGAGCGTCGCACCAAGACGAGCAACTGCCGACGCTGCTCCGACGATTGACGGCGCAAGCGGCGGAGCTGGCGTCGCCGCATCTCATCGCCTACGCCTCGCTCGCACTCACAAAGTACGCGATCGACAACCCGTCTCGGGCACTTGGGTCACATTCGCACGCGCCCGGCGGTGGTGCCTTGTCTCGCGCGGCTCGAGGTGGCGTAGACATCGTGACGACGCCGGCGCTCGCGACGCGAAACCTCGTCGACATCGAGTTAACGCGACACTTCACTCAACTCGTCTCCGCCACGCCCGCATCCGCGGCGTCGTTAGCATTAGCGCGTGAGTCATCGGGTGACGGCGTGCTCGGCGCTGGGAACGATTTGTACCCACCGCCCAAAGGTTTCGCGTCGACGCCGACGTGTGGGTACACGCTGAGCGCCACGGCGACGGCGCTCAGGAGCTTGACGGGTACTGCGTCTACGCTCGCTGCGGAGGGTTGGAGCACGTATGGGTGCAAATATATCGGTCGACTGTACGCTGTTCGTCAGCTTTACCTCGATCGCGAAGCCTCGGCGGATGAAACCGCGACGAGTTGCGCGACGCTCATCGCTGCGGCGAGCGAGTGCGAAGGCGTTGAAGCCGCCGACGAAGTGTGTCGACACGTCGAAGAAATATTCGGCAAAGATGGATGCGAAAACAAGTTTTCTGCCCTGGCGTTTTTAAGGCTACACTACGACCGCGCCGTAGGCGTTGGTTCGTACGCGACCGCGAGACGCGCCGCTCAGCGCATGCTCGCCGTCATCGACGCGAAGTCGGGAGCAGACAACGCGGCGTACTTTGAAGCGAGGCGGATGAACGCAAACCTGGACAGGCTGATGAAGAACTTCGATGATGCCCAAAAAGAGTTGAACGCACTCATCGCTGACGCCGAGAAAGTGAAGGACGAGCACGCGGCGATGTGGGCCAAAATCTCACTCGCCGAGACGCATCTGAGCGCCGGCGCGCCAACGTTGGCGTTGATGCGCGCTCTACCGCTCGAGCTCGAAGCGTCCGAAAGTGGTGTCGAGCCGATTCAAACGCGTGCCTTGTGCATAATGTGCGAGTCTTGGCTCGAGCTCGGAAACTCGCACGCGCAACTCGCGCGCGACGCGTTGGACGCGCGCGCGCTTGAGCTCCTATCGAGCGACGATTTGCGCTTGCAAGCCAGAGCGTACGTCGCGTGCGCGCGCGCGCTCATCGCCACGACCGTCGATTCTGGTCATGCATCGATCGCATCTCGCGTCATCGATGCCCTCGAGCGCGCTGCGGAGCGTTACGCCAAGCTCGGCGCCCATCGCGACGCGGCGATGACGTACGCTCGTCTCGCCAAGGCGCGCGCGCGATTCGACATGGATACCGTCGCTGCCGCCGCCAAGTGCCGCGAACACGCGAACGCCTCGTTATATTTCGCTACGTAGCACCGTCTTCCACCCTGCGCTCGCTCACGATTGTAACATAACGAAATGATTTGTACGCTCGTCTTCGTCTTCGCGCTTCAACCCGACGCCTTACCAACCGTCGTCCCCCATCGTGCGACGCGCGTCCCCGACACGCCTCGCGCGCGCGCCGACGGGCCGCGATGGGGGACGCCATCGTAGCGGCGACGCAGTTGAATGACGTTCGCGTCATCATCGCGTTGTTCATCGTCGGTGCGACGTCGATCGCGCTGACGCTTCACTGGGTGCTTCGAACGGTGTTGCCCTGGTTTATAGGACTCGCGGTGCGTCATTGCGCGGCTTCGACGCCTCGAAACGGTCGCGCGATTTCCTTTACGTCGATGCGACGCGCGAAAGGACGGACGGCGCACGATGGCGGCGGAAGATCGATGAATGATTACTCGACGTGGGACAGTCGACTGACGACGCGAATGGCGACGACAGGCGAGCTTCGTCAATCGAAGCGGGTTGCGATTGAGTATCGATAGTTTCGGGATCACGAGCGTGCGTGGAGTGAGCGTGAGCTTTAACAAGCCCGGCACGGCGCTGCGTAGGGTGCAGATTGCGGAGATTGCGTACGTGGGGAACGCGTCGACCATCGTGACGTGGTTGTTGAATTTCGCGTTGCGCAAGGCGAGCGGGAAGCATTTACGGGATGATTTGCCGCGCGTGGGTGAAAAGAATGGTAAAACCAGAAGTAAAAGTGATGATGGGTTCGCGGAGATGACGCCTCGTGGTAACGATAGTCCGTCATCGGATGGAACGCCGGCGAGCGGACGAAGACGGTTCATACGCTTTGGCGTCGGATCGCTCAAGGCGGCGTTCGTGGTGTCGGGCGTAGAAATTACGACGCGGAGTAAAGCCGACATAAATACGGAGGATGGGTTGCAAAAGCAGTCGTCTGATTTAGGTCGCGCAAAAATGACGAACACTAAAAAGAAGGCGATGACGCGCGGCAAGTGGAGATTGATGAAGGGCATCGCGTCCTTTGTCGACATCACGGTCGTATCGCTGACGGTGCGCGAAGAAGATGATGATGACGTCGACATGTTGTTTTGTGATAAACTCACGTTTGAAGCGTCTGGCAAGGCCGGAGCTTCGCTGAAATTCCTCATCACGGCACGTATGCTGCGAGGCAAGGATGGTTGGAGCATGACAGACACCAACGTGAACCTCGTCGCGGAGTTTGATTCCGAGACGAAAACTATCGTACCTGTGCACGCGGGATTGAGTGGTTCGACCTTGTCTCTCGTGAAGCGTGTTGGCGAGCGAGCGAAGAAGATCGAGACGAAAACAGATTTGGCGCCGATTACCGTCAAACAACAGCAAGGTCCGCACAAGGCTGTGAGGGGTCTACTCAAAGTGCCGAGGAAATGCAAGATAGAATTTAAACGCGTCGTGATGGAGAATAAGAACCAGGAAGCACCGTTGACTGGCGTGATGACGCATATGCAATTCTCGGTCGAGAGAGTGAGCGCGTCCAAAAAGGGATTTCGTCTCTTTCGAAAGCAACAGCAAGTCGTCTCGCCGTTTGCCTCCACGGCGTTCGAGGCGGACGCGTGGGCAGAGGTGAATATGTCCGTGGCGGATGCAAAATTAGTGCATGGAAAGCATCAGACATTAGCTCTCATCAACGCGCCGAGTGCCTCGGTATTCTTGTCGCTTTCAGAGAAAGCACTCGGCGACGGCGGCAAATTGCCCGCCACCGCAACGTTTACGGTGGATTCGTGCGATTTTAGGCACCATGCCGATGCGGCAGATTTAGTCGCTGCGTTAAAGGCGCAGAAAACGAAATCAAGAAACGGCTCCACTAAGTCGACGAACACAAAAAAGAACTCGGCGCCGTGGGACGTCGTCGATGCGCAGATGATGTGCAAAACGTCGCTATGCGCGAGAATGTACGACGAGCACGGGGCAACATCGTGTCAGTTTCTCACCGAGCAGATTCGTGGTCGATATGGAAATTTAGTCGATGAAGGGACGTGTATGCTAGTTAGTTCGAGCGCGTCAGACAAGCGCGGCGTGTGCACGATGTCACGCGTACAAGTGACGGTTCCCGGTTACCACCCCGTCGTGCAGATTGAAGCCATCAGCGTTGCGCTATCCGAAGCTGCCGGAAACGCGGTTGAGTTGTCGGAAACTACCATCGATTTGAACATGAACGAAGCAGGTGAACTCGCAAAGAAGATTGATGCCGTCGCGAAGCGCGCCAAGGCAACCATGGCGAGCGCAAAAGGCGATTCGTCTGACAAGGCGACGTCTTCAAATAAGGTGAAGAAATCTACACGCGTCATCTTGGTCGACACAGCGATGCGTGCTCGATGCACGATGACGCCTTACTCGACGTTCGGTGAGATACCGCAAAACTCGCGCGGCGATGAGCCTGTAGAGTGCGCGCTCGACATAAGTTGTCCGCTCGCAGAGATGTCGCAGCCGGAGGCAAACTTAACGAGAATGGCGGCGGGTGGTTTCACAGTCTCTATGTACGACACCATTCAAAGACCCGCCAAAGCCGAAGAGGCGAAGAAAGATTCGCGGTGGGTCGGACGAGTCAATTACGAAGAAGTCGCGGTAGAGAACAACCGCGTGATGCTAGTCGGAAGTCTCGATGTTGAGTACAAACAAGGCGCCAACAAGCGCGCGGCAGTATCCGTGGAAGGCGTCGAATTTGATTGGGAACCGGATGCGCATTTTCTCGCACTAGAAATTTCAAACCTGGCAAAGGCTGCAAAGCCAGCAAAGATGTCGACTGACGGTACGCAAAACGCCTCGAAGGATCAAACAAAATTGGATCTTTCGTTTGACGTGCGCAAAGTCAGCGGCTCGTTCTTTGTCACGCCGGGCGCGTGCGCGCAAGTATCATTTGGACTTATGGACGCGCGCCCACTCGAAAAAACGTGCTGCGTGAGAGATGTGACTTTTGGTATGAACGGATACACGATAACGGAGTTAGAATTGATCTCCGTAACTCAAGACGAGTGCGAACGCACGTTGCCTCATGTCGCAGCGATCACACACGAAGACGCCGAAGACATCGCCAGGCGCCGCAAGTTTCAAATTGTGGTTGAGAAGGCAAAGCTCATGCTTCCCGCAAACTTAGACCTCGGCGACGCCATGGTAGCCATGATTATAGGCGAAGCGGTATTCTCCGACGTCGTGAAAACGACTGGGAAGCGCGCAAAGAAGGAGCGAATTTCGTTGGCTGCCAATTTACCCGCCTGCGCCGAATCGTCTCCGTCAAAACCGGCGACTGAAATCAATGTCAAGGTCAGCAGTATCGAAATTGAAGTCGAAGACTCGAATGATTTGGAGCGTTTTATGCGTGCAAAGCAAGCTGCATTGGGATCTTGCATCGCGGCCGCGGAGTTTACGTCTTCCACTGAAGAGGCGATGCGAAGCATCACCACGACGTATCTCCAGCATAAGGAATTCTTAGCAAACGGCGGTGGCTCCGCGTTGCACATGGATATAGGCAGCGTCACCTCTACGGCAGTGTGGGGAGGTGGTAAAGGCGATGGTGATGAGCTCACAGCGAAAGCAGGCGCGCACGTACGTCGTGTGGATGCTCCGTATAGCGATTCTGTGTCTTTGCAGATGCAAAACGTTTTGACGATGCACACAAGCGTAACCGAAATGCGCGTCTGCGTGGCGGATTTGACCGCACGTCCTATTTTCATGTGTAGTGAAGCCACGATCGCAGGGACATTTGTGCAGGCTAGACAATACGCCCCGCGCATATTGACGGGACAAGTTGCCCTCCCTGTCGGACGAAGACGATGGGCGAAGACAAACGGACCCGACACGCCTTCGCGACCGACGGCGATGTGGTACACAGATGCGACTTTTGACATCAAAGAAGCTGATATATTTGTGGCGACGTGCATTGAGCCGTATTTGTTCAATGTGTCGCGAGAGCTCACGACGAGACTCGTCCTTCCACGCCTGCACAAGCACATTCCAGGAGGCGGAGGTGGACGTCCGCCGACGAAGGAATACGATCGAAACAATCCCAGACCGCCGAGCATGCCCTGGTGGGATATTTTGAGAAGTCAGTGGCGCGGATTAATGCGTATAACGATGATTCAGTCCGGTGCGAAGGTGGATAGTCAAGGACAGATTGAGCATCTCGGCGCGCACGGGGGAGACTCGTTTGCGAGCGAGCTAGAGATTTTCGCCGACATGTGGGAGTTCGACATGAAGCCGCGCAACGTGGTCATTCGTAGCGCGAACTTCACGATATCAAGAATTCAAGATGATGAAGAGTGTACCGAAGCTTCGACGCCACGCGCGGATGAACCATCGCCGAAGCATAAGTTGGTCATCTTCCCGGTCATGTGCGTCAAGGCAGATTACGAATTCAAAGCCCTCCTCGATGGCGGCGATGGTCATCGTACGCACTACAGACACGACTCAACGACTGGAAAGGAGCTTTTCTCCAGAGATTTGACGCGCTCAAGTGCTTGTTTTGTGAATCTCGATGTCGATCTGGCGTCCATGGAAGAGTTCGTCACGAAAATGGTCAACGCCGCGACCATGGATCGCTTCGTCGAATACGTGAGAAATCTTACCACTGACGTGCCATCGTTCGAACACCAGGGCCACTATTCGAATCCGACCATAGCGCTGACACCAGATGACGTTGAGTTCATGAAACAATGGGAACATGGGATGAAGAAGCCAATGGTCGCGCTGCGGTCGATCTGGAACTTGCGACCGTGGGGCGCCCCGCGACGGGTAAAACACCCAGAATCGATAAGTTTGGTTGACTTGTTCGCAAGCATCGACACTGTCATCACCTCGAGCGTCATTCATGTGGTGAACGCTTCGAGCGACGAGACAGCTAATGCGTACGGGGCGTGTTTCTGTCTCAAATCGGTGCATTGCGTCGCGAAAAAAGCGCCTCGGACCAAGGTGGAATTCACCCTGCGAGCAGATTCGTCGCAATTCCACGTGCCTGAGCGTGACGGCAGTCTCGAACGTAAGGGATCGAGTCCACGTCGCCTCGCTAATCTTCGCGCTGGATCTATTACCAACAGACTGAACTTTGCAGAGCTCGACGACGTCGTCAAAGAGATGTTGCAAGGAAGCGCCAAGAGCCCGTCACAGGCAGATGATGGATCGGCTTCGCGCCCGACGTCCACGGATCCAACGTTGGTATTAGACACGAAAAGACTCGAGATTACTCAGCGCAATGAAGATTCAGTGGCCAGCCAGGGCATTCAGATCGAAGTTGACGCTCCTCGGATCTTAATTGAAGCCGAACAGCGGAACGCTATCCTCGGCTGGATCAACGCCATTTGGACGGCGGCGCAGACGGAAAGACGCGAGCCGACTTGGACCGAGCTCAATCGCATCCTAAAGTCAGCGGATAAACTGTCGGGAGTGAGTCGACGTCGCCGTGAATTAGACGATATCATGGGCGATGGACCAAGTTTGCACGCGCTAAGTGCGGAAGAGACGCTCGAAAAGAATTACGAATCACCGAAACGTGCGACGGAAGCTGTTGTGCTCTTCGTCATTCAAATCACCGCTCCGCAAATCAATTTTAAGGGCAAAGATGCCGCTGGTCGAATGTTACTCGCAGCCGAAGGCGGACTTGTGGTTGGTAGACGAATGGACGACGGCGGTTCGACGGGTCGTCGTCTCGTCACGGTATCTTTACAACAAGTTCAAGCGTACGTGGCGCCGACGAACGTCGACTTAAACGCCGGTGTGCAGTGGTTGCGGGAAAATCATTCTTCGGTGGATGGCATACATACTTCTTTGGTTCGTGACGACGTATTCGAAAGTGGCGACGGTCGCAAAGAATCAGGTTCGCTCTTGCGACGCATTTTCGCTCCAGGTTCGATGGTTTTTGAGCACGCAAACGCCGTCACAGCGACGCAAAGTCGCATAACCGACGCCGAGTTGTACGCGTACAACGAGCCGACGGAGGCTGATGTTCAGGCTTTCGGTAAGCGCACGGCGAGCGAGACCAAAGGGGAAGCGGTGAGCCAATTTTCAATGCGTTCTCCCGAAATCGTCGCGGAAATGAATTCGAGCCAGTACGTTGTTTTGATCGACGTCATGGCGAGCCTATTCTTGACACCAGCGGCTTTGGAGCGTCCTCGACCGAGCTTTCAGGCTTCAAAGGTTTTGATGAGTCGTGATCGAACGTTGAGTGACACGGTTGCGCTTGAATCTTCAGCTATCGTCGCGAAACCGATGATGAAGTTGATGGCCGCTCGCTGGGCGGTGGAGAGTATGGAGAAGAATTATCGCCGCGCGGTCGCTCTGGCGCCGAGCGAAAAGCAGAAAGTCCTTCGTGAAATCGATGTCCTTTGGTCCGCTGCGCAGAAGGCTGAGTTGCGCGTCCTCGCTGCGGTGCATCAAGCCGAAGAGAACGATAGGCTCTATCGGCGGCACTCCGCGATTCGATTAAGTCTCGAAATCGAACACGCGGCTTGGACTTTGTGGCAGGGTGGGAGTCCTTTCATCTCCGCTCAGCTCTCGCGACTGTCGCTTTCGCGCGAACGCCAGGTTGACTCTTCTGGGATGCTGCGATTTAAGCTGCACGGTTTAAGTATGGTGTCGCTCGATGAAGGCTGCGTCGATCAGATGTTTTCTCGCTGGATTCCACCGGGAAGCGTGCACGAATCACGCGCGCGTAACGACGCGCCGTTGATTGACTTTTTCTCCATCCGCGCGGGATCGGCGCCGGAGAAACCGGTATACGACCATTTGGAGCTGAGTGTGCAACCGTTCGAGGTGGACATCAAGCACTCGCAGTACAAAATGATTTACCAATATCTCTTTCCAATGACGAAGTCCAGCGATCACGACGCGTTTGAGAATGTTTACAGGCGTCCGGCGCTCGCCAAGAATGCGGAGATGTCGCCGCGCGAGAGCTTGATTCGGGCGCAATCTATAAACGCAAAGGGTGTGCATCTGACGCCGCTTGAATTGCCGTCGGAGATGTCGGCGTCAAAGCATCGGCGACGATGGCGTTGGAACGAAGAAAAAGATGAAGTTCTCGAAGAGTTTGAAGACGTGCATGCGAAAAAGGGCGAAAAGGGTATTGATCACAAAACCGTACTTTTGCGCTATTTCAGAATTCATCCTCTGCACATGGAGATGACGTACGAAGGCAAATCACGCGGGTTCAGAGACTTGCAACTCGGCGTCGACGCCTTTGCGTACGAAAACTTTTCCGGTCGCTGGCGTGACTTGACGTCAGAGCTTAAAAACCACATCGTATGGAGCGTGTTGAAATCGCTCGTCGGCTTTCGAGGAAAGTTTGTCGAGAGCAAGATCGATGACACGCAGTCCATCTTCATGCGCGTCGCGGAGCGGTTGAAGAAAACTGCCAACTTGCTCCCGAAGCCCAAACCAGAAACTTCCAGCGGCGCCGAGCACGATTCCGAGTCGGAGACGGCCGTCGACGACCGAATTAAGTCGCAGACGTCCCAGGCCGAACTCTTTCGCACCGGATGGAACGACGTCGACGTCGATATCGAAGTACCGCGCGGCGATGGTCGAAAAGCGCCGTCGCGACGCTTCTCGAGGAAGAAGAAGAAACCTCGCCGCATCCGCCCAATCAAAAACACCAAGAAATTCCTCGCCACGGTCGGCATTGGCTCCTACACGCCGAGCGGTGCCGAGGGAACGCCTTCTTTGCGCAGCCGCACCGAAGTCATCGACGCGTGGTCCACCCCAAACTTGTAACGTTGTAATACTACTCGCGGCGTCAAACTGCAGAAAGGGGAACGAGCACGAAAAAGAGACGATTTGTCTCTCCGAGTGCGCAATCGCTCGCCCGGCGTCACTTCGCGCCTCGCGCGCGCGGCGAACGCGCATCCCGAGACGAAGCACACGATGCCCACGTCACCGCTCGCCGATCGCGCGCCGCTGAGCGACGCCGACGCGAACGCGAACGCGAACGATGATGGATTCATGAGCCACGCGCCGCGCGCCATCAAATTACGAAACGTCGCGACGCACCACCCGGTGCGTAAACTCGGCCCGAGCACGGGCGTCGAGGCGATCTTGGGCGGTGATGAAAACGCGCCGTTCGCGCAGAACGCGCAGAGGAAGTGGAACGAGAACCGGGCGAGACAGCACGCGGGGGCGAATCTGTTCGGCGCGGCGTCGCCGGCGAAGCGAGACGCGCGAGAGGAAAGAATCAAAGATGCGAATGGGAAACTCGCGGACGTCGGCGCGAGGTACGACATCGTGAGCGCGAAGACGTTAACGCTGCAAGAGTTGAGACAGGCGTGCCGGGCGCGAGGGGTGAATCCTGGGGGAAGTAAGGATGCGCTGTGCGAACGGTTGGAGGACGCGATAAAGGCGGGCGCGCCGCCGCTGACGTTAGATTCGAGACCGACGACGCAACGAAGTGCGATTGGAGCGGGTGCGCGATTTACGAGTAAGGCGTGCGAAGTGCGGGCGCCGTCGATGGCGCAGCGCGAACTGCGCGAGTCGCAACAGATTTGGCGAAGCCAGCAAAACGGACACGACATCTTCGGGACGTCCTTCGGCGACGCGGAGACAAAGAAGCGGAAAGTCGTCGAGGGACCGAAGACGACGTTTTCATTCGAAGCCATCACGCAGTCGTACGTCGACGAGGGCGCTGTCGCGACGAAGGAGGCCGACGTCGCGCCCAAGCGTGCGAAGCGCGAAGCGCCGGCTTCCACGAATCCCATCACCGACGCCTTCGTTGAAGCGCCCAAGGCGGAGGTCGAGACGATGGCGGACCATCGCAAATCGGCGTGGTCGAATTTCCAAGGCGCGGGTTTGTTCTCCGAACACTGGACGACCGCGGAAGACGAAGCAGCGGCCGACGAGGCGCTCGTGAAATCATCCACCACCGAAACCGGCGCGTGGAAGACGCTCGAAGAAGAGCAAGACGAGCAGGACGAAGACGAGGCCGAGGCCATCGCCGAGCGCGAGGCCGACGAAGCCGTCGCGGCGGCAGAGCGCGAGTTAGCCGAAGAGCTCGCTCGCGAAGAGCAATCCGACTAGCGGCGGCCGAGCGCAAGTGAGCTTAAGAGCTCGCGAGCCTAAGAGCTCGCTCGCGAAGAGCCATCCGACGCGTCGGCGCCGAACGCTCGCGACTTCGTCTCGCCGCACGCGCGCGCGAGCCGACACACGCCGAAACGCCCTTCGTCGCGCGTTCTTTTTCATGTAATCTCATCGTCACCGACTCACGCGTCTCGCGCCCTCCCGTCGCGATCCGTCATCCGCGCCGTCTCTCGCGCCGCGCCTCCGCCCGGCGCCTCGGCGCGGTGCTTTTTGAGATCCATCGTCATCCGCACATCGACGCCCGCGCCCCCCACGCGCGCGAGCGCGCGATGAAGATCAAGTGCGGTCAGTGCGGAGAGGTGTTCGCGGACATCGCGCGCGCGAAATCGCACGGCGCGACGACCGGACACGACAGTTTCGAAGCCGCGAACGATGACGATGCGACCGCGACCGCGACGGCACACGCGACGAACGCGACGCCCGTCGACGGTGACGCCGCGCCGGACGCGGTGAAAGAAGACGCGACGACGCGCGATGAGGCGTCGACGCTGAAAGAACCGAGCGTGCGCGAGGATTTATTGCAAGAATTGACGGAATTGATGGGATTCGGGAGAAACAAAGCCGTGCGCGCGTTGTACTACTCGAAGGCGGATTCCGCGGAACGGGCGATCGATTGGATAGAGCGACACGAAGACGATGCGGACGTGAACGAACCGTTGTTGGTGGAAGATGAAGGCTTGAAGGCGCGAGAGGTGAAGACGGTGAGTAAGATGACGCCGGAGGAAGCCAAGGCAAAGGCGGACGAGTTGCGTAGAAACGCGGCCGCTAAAAAGGCGGAGCGGTTGTTGGAGGAGAAGGAGATGGAACGACTGCGAGAGCAAGAACGGATCCGGAGCGGGAAAGAATTGTTGGAGGCGAAGAAGTTGGAAGATGATCTCAGTTTGAAGCGAAATGCCGAGCAGAGGGCGGCGGAGAAGGCGGAGATGGATCGAGCGCGCGCCGCGATTCGCGTGAAAATCGACGAAGACAGACGAGAGCGTCGACGAAAGCTCGGATTGCCGGAGGAGTTATCGCCCGAGGAGATGGAGGAGGAGCGTCAACGCGAGGAGGCGCGTGCGCAGGCGGCGCAAGAGGAGATAGCTCGCAAGGCTGCGGCGGGGATGTACGTCAAACCGGTTTCGAAATTGGAAAATTTACGCAAGCACTTGGTGGACATTAAAAAGGCGTTCGCCGAAGACGCCGACGCCGTGACGACGTGCTTTAAGACGCTGTTGACGTACCTCGGCAACATCGCCCGCGATCCGAGCGAAGAAAAGTATCGCTCTATCAAGCTCTCCAACGCCGCGTTTCAAAAGCGCGTCGCCGCCGTGGGGGGCGAAATCTATCTCTTGGAATTTGGTTTCGTCGAAACTGTCGACGACGCCGGAGAAAAGCGTCTCGTGTTACCGCGCGACGGCGCCGACCCGGTGTTATTGCGCACCGCGGGCGAGGAGCTTCACGGCGCGATTGAGAATCCATTCTTTGGCGCGCTTTAGCCACGATATTCCGTATCTCTTGAAATGAAACACCGACCACATTCGTTCCT
The DNA here is from genome assembly GCF_000092065.1 of Ostreococcus lucimarinus CCE9901. Lineage (NCBI taxonomy): Eukaryota > Viridiplantae > Chlorophyta > Mamiellophyceae > Mamiellales > Bathycoccaceae > Ostreococcus > Ostreococcus sp. 'lucimarinus'. The sequence continues at coordinate 759,042 of NC_009360.1, forward strand.
TCGTCGGCGTTCGGTTCGCCGCGCTCTCCGGCGCCTCATTCTCCAGCGCGCGACGACGACCGCGACCGCGCCGCCGCGCGTCGCCGCGTCGATCGATGGCGCGGAAGAAGACAAAGAAGCGTCCGGTCATCGCGCGCGACGACGTCGAGTCGCGCGCGACGCTCAAAAGCGACGATGAAACGGAAGATTACGACGACGCGGATTCGTCGCCCGCGCGCGTTCCGAACGGCGTGGACGCCTCGCGCGTCGCGTTCGGCGCGCGGGCGTCGCCGTCGCGCGTCCGAGGCGAAGACGAAGGACCGGTGAAGCTGTGCGTCACGGTGCGGCCGCAGGTCGTCGTCGACGACGACGAAGCGTCGATGCGGATAGATATTTTAGAAGAGGTCGTGGAGGATTTGAAGCTCGAGCTCGACGGGTACCGAGCGGCGGCGCGGGAGTTGGCGATCGAGATCGAGGCGAAGGATAGAGCGCTCGAGGCGAGCGCGAGGGACACGCGACACGAAAAGACGGAGGGACGCGCGCTGGCCGTGCGCGAGGCCACGGCGAGATTGACGGATAGATTGGAAAAGGCGGAGAAAGCGGTCGAGCGCGAACGCGGGGATGGCGATCGAGGACGCAAAGCTTTGGAGACGCTGAAGAAAATGGAAGCCGAACTCGAGCGGCGGATGTGCGACCAAGACGAGGCGTTCGAGCTCAAGTGGGCGCAGCGCGTGGCGGAGGCTAACGCCGATCGAGACGCGTTTCGTGGTAAACTCGCCAAGCTGGAGGGCGAGATGGAGACGGTTAAAATCTCGGAAGAACGCGCTCGGAGCGAATTGGTTTCGGCGAAACGTCAAATCGACGAGTTACAGCTCCGTCTAGCCCGAGCGCTTTCCGCGCCCGCACCGCGCGGAAACGAGCGCACGGACGATCCACGCGACGTCGTCGACGACGACGCGTCGAAACCTCGTCGTGGTTTCTTTTCCTTCATCACGGGCGTGCCCGAGGCGCCGAAATCGGACCGTCCCGTCGTCGACGCCTAGCCCGCGCCGTCTCGACGTTCAACCCATCGCAACGCATCACAGACACCGACGACCGACGCGTATTAATCCATGCATCCGCCCACGCGTCTCGCGCCCGATCGCTCGCGCGCGCGGCGCCCCGCGTCCCGGTCTTCGTCTCTCGCGCGTCGCGTCGATTTAAATCAGTTGGGACAGCCGCGCGCGCGGGCCATCGCACTTGACCGTCATTCCTCGACGCGCCTCGCGCGCCGTCGCGCGCGCCGATGACCGAGACCGCGCTCGTCATCGCGCGGACGCCCGCGGATAAGTACCGCGTGCGAGCGTGCGCGCAATGCGACAGAAAAGGCGACGCACTCGCGATTCATTGGCGACGCGGGCACGACCCATCGTCCGCGCTGTTCGGGAAGGATCTGTGCGATAAGTGCGGTAAAGCCGAGAGCCGACGGTTGGTGAAGGAGCGAGGCGCGGTCCCGCGCGTGGTGTTTCGAGGAACGACGGACGGCGCGACGAGGGCGCCGAGGGCGTCGGGGAAGACGTCGGGGACGAGACGACGAAGGGCGCCGGCGGTTGGCGGAGAGAAGACGCCGCCGGCGAAGGCGAGATCGCGACCGGAGACGAAGCTCGGCGCTAAGAAAGCGGTGAGAAAGGCGAAGACGTCGCACGCTGGGTTGGGGTCGATCGCGGTGGTGCGTGAAAAGCTGAGACAATTGGCGACGGAGGAACCGTATTACGCGTGCGAATCCTGGCGGCGAACGCCGTACGACATCACTCCGTACGATGTGCTGCCGGATGGTGCGTACGTCGCGGGCGTCGGTGTCGAAGATGAGGACGCGAAAGTGTTGTTTGATCGGTTGAACACGTCGGTGAGGGATGGATGGACGGATTACGTGCCCGTGAGCGTGAGCGACGGGACCGCGGCGGCGGCGACGGGACAGCAACCGTCGATGAAGGCGCACAGTGGACTGGAATTAGATTTGTCCACGGAGAAGTTGCGCACGCCGTTGCGTTTGGGGGTGGATGTGGAGGAAAGATCGCTGTGGGGGATGGATTGTTTCACGCGCGAAGCGATTTTGGCCAGCATATCTGGGGTGACGTGGTACGCGGGCGACGAGAATCGGCCCAGGCGAGTGGAGTATTTGCAACAGCGATTTCTACCGAAGTTGCACACGCTCGGCGCTGATGGCTGGGATGCGTCGCGTGTGGCGCAGTGCGTGCTCGATGATGCGATAAAGAATGGTGAGAAACACACGGCGATGGCTTCGCGCGCGTTGCTGAGAGTTATTGCGGAGTGCGACGACGACTACGCCCGGGCGCCGGCGCCGAAAAAGAAGAAGGCAAACTCTACGACGACTACGGGAGAAGTCAAGGCGGAGGATCATACAGAAGAAATCGTCGAATCCCATGATCCGCGCGCTAGGCGCGAGAGATTTCGAATCCATCCCAAAGGTACGGGTGTGGTATGCATAAATCCCAACGGCTTGAAGGCGGGTACGTTCGTGAATCACTACATCGGTGAAATTTATTCGCCGTGGAAGTGGTACGAACGGCAAGACGCCATAAAAAAGTGTTACCCCGGCATGGAGCTTCCCTCGTTCTTCAACATCACGCTGGAGCGTCCGCCGCACGATGATCGTGGGCGGCACGTCAGCTTCGTCGAAGCGATGCACAAAGGCTGCTTTGCGTCGCGGCTTTCGCACTCGTGCGAACCGAATTGTCAAACGGTGACGTTCGCAAAGGGAGGCAAGCTTACCCTCGGTATGTTCACCACGCAAGACATCGCGTACGGCGAAGAGATGACGTGGGACTATAGTTGCATCACCGAAAGCGCCGAGGAATACCGTACTGGATTTTGTCTGTGCTCGTCTCCAACGTGCCGAGGTTCGTTCCTCACGTATTCGGGCTCGGGCGCGTTCACGGCGGTGGTGAACAAAAAGCACGCATTTTTACATCGCAACGCCATACTTTTCAAGGCGAGCACGTCTGCGTTGACGAATGTTGATCGTAAGATGCTACATGACAGCGGTATCCGCGAATGTGCGCTCGAACATTGTCCGGACTGGGTCGTCAAGTGGGCGGCGTTGACTCTCGAGTACATCAAGCTAGAGGAGAACGAACTCCCGAACGAGTTGATGAGCTTGCCCGCGACGCGTTTCGGTCGGTACAACGAACTCGGGGCAAAAAGCGAAGCAACTGGGGTGGCGGCAACGAGGATCACGAACCTTATCGTTACGCTCGATAAAATCCGGTACGTGTTGACGCGATCCGGACAGGAACGAGCTCCATTCTTTCGAGTTTTGACAGAGAGCGAAGTGATCGAGCACCTTTGGAGCGGTGACGAGTCCATATTACGACGAATCTTGCGCTCAATATTAGCCGGCGCAGGGGCGAAGAAAGGGTCAAATTCTGTTGGCAAGAGTCGATTAGTCATGGCGAAGATGCCAAAAACCGGCGACGCTCGCGTCGACGCGGCGATGAAAGCGATTCAGGAACGCATCGACATTGATGAACGACCGAAGACCGCTAGTGGTGCGTGTGAGTCAATGCTCGAGATTTGTACGATTTTAAGGCGAATCGACGCGACTTTTTACGCGCAAGTGTCAGATTTGTTGTGGTTTTACGCCAACACTCGCAACTGGTTCACACACGCCAAGCTCGATAACGTCATTTCGCCCGCGGTGAACATCGATGATGTGGCGAGCGTGATACCGACGACGCAGCGAAAGCACATCCCTAACGCATTCCGTGGTAACAGGGAGGCGATGCTGCAAAAACGGTACGGTGCTCTTTACGTATGGGGGCAGTTGGTGACGTGGTACAAGCAAACCATTTACAGTCCCGATTCTTCGCTCAGCGCCGATCGTCGCGGGACTTTGTCGTTGCCAGATCCCGAGAGTTGTTGCAGCGCCGCGCCGTCGGCGTACGTGAACAAAGAGCGAAAGGAACTGTTCAAGGCTCTCCGCAAGAACAAGCATCAGTCTTGGCCGACGGCGACGTCGTGGAGTTTCAAAAATCCAGCCAAGGTGTACGGCTCACCGATGTTCGACGACGCGTTGCGAGAGATGTACCCGAAAGAGTACGCCTCGACCACGTCCTTCACCACTTTACTCGACAAGCACGAACGTCAGTCTATGTAGGTGACATGCGCCGCGCGTAACCTTTGCTTAGTTTGTATCGACTTCACGCGCGTCGATTCCCCGCGTCTCGCCCCGTCGCACTCGCCGTCGAGACGCGCGCCGCACACTCCCGCGCGCGACGACGCGCGAGATGTCGTTTCATCCCAAGCCCGACGTCCCGGACGCGCTGGAGAGAGTCTCGCGATGCGATATCCTGATCGCCCCCGCGCCTGGGACGTGCGGGAACGTGGGTCAGCTCGCGTGCGATGTCTTGGCGCTCAACCTGAATCTTTCGCGCGTCGGCGTCCTCGACTTCGAACACTTGATCCCGGTGTGTGGCCGCGATGCGCTGTACGATGACGTCGGGGATGGTGACGTCGCGGGCGCTTTGGCGTGCGCGTGCGAGGTGTACGTCGGAGAAGTGGACTTCGCGGCGGACGCGAAGGCGCGGGAAACGCGAACCGTCGTCGTCGCGCAGATCCGCAGCGACGCCAACATCGGTGCGCGACGATTATTTTGCGAAGAGTACGTCAACTTTTTGACGACATTTACTCATCCCGAGCGCGTGGTGCTGCTGTCGAGCTTACCGTCGACGTACGGCGCGAGCGCGGCGCAAATCGGCGGGACGAAGTGGCGGCGGTTCGGCGGCGACGATGACTTCAAGTCCATGTGCGCCGCGAACGAATTGATCGAGCTCGAAAAAAATGTGTATCCACCTTCCGAAGAGATCGCGGAGTCCGTGGACCCGCACTGGGCGCTCGTGGATACGATAGGAACGAACACGCGCGTGGGGTGCGTCGTGGCGGTGTGCAGCGAGGGCGACAACAGCGTCGACGGCGCGGGGATGGCGCTTGCGGCGGCGCGCGCGTGTGGGATAGATGTAGGTACAGAACCGAAGGCGCCGATTCCTGGAGCGACGTACATCGGGCCGTGGCGCGTGCCGCGATCTTGGGAAGGCGCGTTCGGGTTGCGAGAAGTTAGCCGCGACATGTTCTCGTAGACGGATGTCATTTTCAATGTGCTGTTGTTACACGGAACGCATCCTAATCGTTACCGACGCGCAAGCTTTGCACGAGTTTCACGTACCCTGGCTCGTCCGGGGTGATAAAACCGTGCCGCACGCAAAAATCGATGATCACGAGGCAGCAGTTTGGCTTGAAGTCCTCCGTTGTCGCCATGATGTCGATCACTTTGGAAATTTCGTATCGCTCGAAACTTTCCACCTCGCCGTCGTCTGGAGTCGGCACGAAATCCAGCGGGAGCTCTAAATCGTAGCAGAACAGCACGTCTCGCTTGCAGCAACCCTGGTAATTCATCGAATAACTCACCGCGCCGACCGCCGTGGCGTTCTTTGCCAACGACTCGGGCACGCTCGCCTCCTCTCCGCACTCCTTGACGACGCACACGCTCGGAGGCATGCCGTCGGGCAATCCTCCGGCGACGAGGTGATCGAGCTTGGAAGGAAACGTTTGTTTGTTCTTCGCTCGCTTCCCTACCCACAGCTCTTTGGTGCCGTCCGGTAACGTCACGAACCCGTTCACGTGGACGCCGTACGCTCGCACGCCCAAGAGCGACGCCGCCGCGCGTTCGACGCGCAACAACGGCGGCACGCCGTACCCCATCGTGACGGGAAAAATCTCATCCCGCCAACCCGTGATGACGCCCTTATCTCTCAGCGCCTCCAGCGCCGGTCGCAGCGCGTCCGTGCGCTTATCCGGGGTATCCACCTCCCGCGCGAAAACCACCGTCCCGCTCGCGTCCCGCTCGAGCGTCCCCGACCCGCTCGCGCCCAACAGCTCGTCCGCGAACCACGGCTGAAGCGCGCCCACGGCGTGACCGTCGACGACGAAAGGCACGTATTTGGCGTGGTCCGCGGCGGTGATTTCGTTACACGCGTCCACGCGCGGCTGTAAACGCTCGGCGTTTGAGAGCGCGCGCGCCATCGCCGCGCGCGCGCGAGCGTTCGAAACGACGCACGCCGCGCGCCGCGTCAACACCGCGCCGCGCGCCGACGCGCCGCGCGACATGTGCGTCGTCCGACGTCGACGCCGACGTCGAGTCGGCGTGTGCCGCGCGCGCGTCTCCTCGCGTCTTCGAATCATCCCTCGACGCGCGTCGCGCCGCCTCCGCGCGCCCGCGCGCACCGATCGAAATCACGCTTTTCTCACGCGTCGGCGCCTCCGCGCCGCATCGCTCGCATCGCCGGCGTCCAGAACGCTCGACACGCCGCGTCGACGCCCGCCGCGCTCACAAGCGTCCACGCCACCCCCCCCACGCACCCGTCCTCGCGCGCGTCCTCGTCCAGCCCGAACGACAGCCACTTCCCCATCGGCCACGCGCACGCGCTCGGCAGCGCGAACATCACCGCGCGCGCGTTCGCGCCCACGAACGCCAGTCCGCAGACCGCCTTCATCGCGCTCGCCCCGTGCGCGCATCGCAGCGCCGCGCGCGTCGCCGGCGTCCGCCTCGCCTCGAGCGCCGCGAGTCGCGCGCGTAATTTTTCCACCCGTCGTTCGTACGTCGCGTCGGCGCGCGACGCGCGTCGCGCGAGCGACCGCGACGCCCGCGCGATCGCGCGCTGCAGCGCGAGCAACGGTTCGAGGTCGAAGCGACGCGTCAGCGCGTGCTTGGCGCAGTCGACGACGACGAAGGCGACCAAGATCGTCCACGGGCTCGACGCGAGCGCGCGCGCGGTATTTTCACCCATCGAACGAACGCGCGCGCGTAAACGCGTCGCGGTCGGACGCGCGTCGAGCCGGCGACGATTCGATGATCGGATGGATGCGCCAACACTAACTAATGGACGAATGCGCGGGTCGCGTCGCCACACCATGCCGCGTCGACCGAACGCGCCGCGCGAGGCGCCCGGGAAGTACGGCGCGATGGCGCGCGATGAAGAGAGCGGCGTGCGCGCGGCGTGGACGTCCGCGGACGACGCGAACGACGACGACGCGGGACGAAGGATGCGAACGCGGTCGAAGCGAAAGGGCGCGCGACCGGGACCGCCGAAAGCGGAACCGCCGAAAAAACTGGCGAAACGGATCGTGGGGTTCTTTTACGACAATCTGTGGATCGCGTTCGTGGCGTACGCGCTGGGGGCGATGTGTATTCTGCAAAAGATTCCGGGGGAGCGCGATTTCGCGAAGCCGGCGGACGCGGCGTATTTCGTGGCGATCAGCGCGACGACGGTGGGGTACGGGGACATGTCGCCGAAGACGGACGAGGGAAAGGTGTTCGTGATGGTGCTGCTCGTCACGGGCGTCGCCATCGCGGGGGTGGCGATGACGAAGGTTACGGATTGGATTTTAAAGGCGCAGGAGCGCGCGATGAACGCGGTGATGGAACGTTCAAAGGCGCGCATGGCGGTTGATATGGCAAAGTTGCGCGCGCAGGTCGGTGCGGACGCGGGCGCGGATCAGGACGAAGAGTTGAAGCGAGCGCTGGCGAACAAAGAGGAACGCACGTTCAGGGCGAAGCAGCTGTCTCCGCTCGCGCGAGCGTTGGTCGCCATCGCCGTCGTCGTCATTCTGGGCGCCGTCGTGATGCATCGACTCGAGAATATTAGCTTTTTAGACGGGTGTTATTGGTCCATCGTCACCAGCACGACCGTCGGATACGGTGACGTGACGCCGAAGACGCAGAGCGGGAGGATTTTCGCCTCGTTTTACTGCTTCATCACCGTCGGCGTCATGGCGTGGGCCATCGGACAAATAGCGAGCTCGAGCGTCGAGTCCCAAGTCGAGAAACACGCCCAACTGAAGGCGTTTAAACTCACCCCCGAGTGGCTCGCCGCGCAAGGAGGCGATAAGGGTTACGTGGACGAGTTTGATTTCGCAAAGGCGATGTTATTAGCCATGGGCAAGTGCGAACAGAGCGATTTCGACACCGTCGCCGCTCGATTCAACGAGCTCGACGTCAACGGCGATCGCACGCTCGACGCCAAGGACTTGCTCGGCGCGTAACTGCGCGATCATGTTTTAATAGTACTCATTCGCGACTCTGTATCGCGCGCTCACGCAACCGCGACGCCCTCCTCAGCTCGCACAACTGCCCCCACACTCGCCCGCGCATGCGCTCGTTGAACGCGATCGCACGAGCGTATCGCGTCGTCCGCGCCGCGCCGTCGCGTCGAGCGAACAACGATCGACCTCGTCGCGCGATGGCGCACGCGCGTAAGCCCGGCGTCGCGTCGGACGACGAGTTTGAACGATTTTTTAGCGCAAATCAAGGCAAAACGGTCGTCGTCCTTGACGCGCGCAACAGCGATTTTAGCGTCGAACCGTCGGACGAGCAGTTTGGTGGACCTCAGGGGAGCGCTCCGATCGCGGATTGCGGCACCAGCGCGCGTCCGAACGCGGTGAACTGCGCTTTTGATCGCTCGGCGAACGCGCTGCGCGATTTGCAAGTCCTCGAAGCGAAGACGGGCGGGAATAAGTCGACGCCGATCATCACGCACTGCGGCGGTGGCGGACGTGGGCAGAAGGCGAAAGAGTATTTAATATCGCAGGGGTACTCGAACGTCATCAACGGCGGTGGGCCCGCCGTCGAAGCGCTCTGGAAGACGTTTGGTTCGATGTGATTCGCGACGCTCGAGTCGAGTCGCGGGTGCGGTTCTAGCAGAAATTTGTCATTCATTCATGCAGTTTTTAAGGCACGCTCGCCGCGAGCGCCTCTTCTTCTTGCGCGCGGAAGGCGCGGTGGGAACGCCGCGCCGCTCGTGCCTTGCTCGCTGAATCCCAATCGACGATGACGAACGTCCACGACAAGCTGTGCGCGCACGCGCACGTCAGCCACATCCAGTACCCCCACCCGAGATAGTCGACGAACGCATCCTTCGCGATATAGCTCGGCATGTCGGCGCGCACGCGAGCGACGAGAACGGCGTACGAGACGCACGCGATGATGCACGCGATTTCCGCAAAGCCGCCGTACACCGCCGCCGACGTCGACGCGAATCCCGCCTTCGCCCGACGCCGTCGAATGAAGTAAAAAACCTCACAAACCAATTCCATCGCGCCGTAAAAGATGAATCCCACCGCGCAGGCGCGCGTCAGCTCTACGAGACTCATGTGATTACCACCGAAGACGTCGCCGTAAAACTCGCCGATCTCCGTCGAGCACTGACGAGAATCGCGCCCGAGTCCCCGAAACGACGTCTCCATCTCGCGCCACCAACGAGTGATGCTCGATCGATCGAGTCGACGCGCATCGATGTTCGAGAAGTGATAGCACACGCGCCAGAGCCCGGCTCGAGAGATTCCCGGCAGCGCGCGCGCGGGCCGCTTCGGCTCCAGCCACTGTTCACTACACAAGGAAACCACCGCGAACGCGAGCGTCAGCGCGCGCCACGCGGAGAACCGAACGAAGAACGCGACTCGATAGAATTTCCACCAGTCTCGGCGCATCGTTTCGAGCGCGTCTCGGCGTCGCGCGTCCCGGCGTCGCGGTGTGACGACAGTCTCGGCGACGCCACGCGGTGACTGTTCGTATTTCACAACCACCGAAACGTCACCGCGCGACGCGCGCATGACGCTCGAGCCGCTCGAGCCGCGACGCGCGCCCGCCGTCGCGGACACCGATGCGCTGGTGGCGCTGGCGCATCGCGCGCGGTCCGGGAACGAGTGCACGTGCGCCACGGGGCGAGGAACGATCGTCAACTTTGACTTGCGCGAACCGAACGACGCGCGCGCGTTCGTCGTTCGAGGCGCGCGCAGGCGCGAAGTCAACGCGCTGACGTGGCGAAACGAACACGCGCTGTTTCACGCGTCCGATGCGGTCGTCGTCGAGTTGGATGCGCGTAAGATGAGCGCCGCGGGCGACGCGGCGGTGATTCGGCGGTTCGAGGGCGCCGGAGACGTCGTCAACGGCGTCGACGTCGATCAAGACGACGCGATGCTCGCGGCGTGCGACGACGCGGGCGAGGTGATCGCGTACGATTTGTCCAACGGGGAAATTTTGCGAAAGCTTCGCGGACACGATGGGTGCGTCACGGCGGTGGCGTTTCGAAGGAAACGCGGCGCGAGCGAGTGCGCGACGGCGTCGACGGATTGTCGCGCGATGAAGTGGGACGTCAAGGCGAAGAGCGTGCCCGTGCGGACGTGGGACGCGAGGAACGTGCTGAGCGCAGAGGATTATGATTGTGGAAAGATTACCGCGCGCGCGGAAGACGAGTCAGCGTCGATCGACGCGGGCGCGAGCGCAAAGGCGTTCAATCCGCCGATGCTGCACTCGTTGGCGTTTTATCGAGGCGAGACGAGCGAAGAAAACGCACCGGGCCTTCGCCGCGTCGCCGTCTCCGCGTGTGGTGATGGATCGGTGATCGTCTTCGATATCGATCACCCCGGCGTGAGCGGTGGATCGCGCGCATCGAAAGGTAAGAAGAAATCGTCGCTCGCGAGCGCCGGACCGTTTGCCGACGGCAGAGTCGAATGCGTCCGCCTCGGCGCTGACGGCGTCAGGGGTCACACCAACGCGGCGACGTGCGCTGATTTCGTGCCTTGGAACAGAACGGGCGACGTCATCGTGTCCGGTGGCGCGGATCGTCGCTTATTGGTTTGGAATTGGGTCGACGAGGCGAGCCACGCCGCGAGAGGCCTGCCCGTCGCGTCGATCGAGCGCGATCGCAAGATCAACGACCTCGCCTTCGCCGCGGACTCTCGCGCGATTTGCGTCGCCGACACGAGTCCGACGCTTAAACTATTCGCACTGCGCTAGGATGTATCACAGGCCGTACCATAGCGAAACCGTCTCGCGCTCGCCTAACCGCCGCGGAGCGCGACGCCGCAGAGCGCGACGCGCGCGTCCTCCGACGCCGCGTCGAGCGCGCGGCGGGCGCATCGCGTCGCGGCCATCGCATGCCGCGCGATCGCGCGCCCCGAATCGCCGCGCGCGAGAGCAAACGCTCGAAAACAGCACCAGCCATGTCGGGTGGCGGCGCCGACGTCTCGACGAAATCAACGACGCCGCAGGGCACCGACGGGACTAAAGGCACCGACGATCGAAGGGATCACGAACGGCGCATGCGAGCGTTGTGCGCGTCGACGAGCGCGGCGATGCGGGAAGCAGGCGCGGACGCGGATGCGCGAGCGATCGCGGGCGAAGCCGTCGGCGCGCTCTTCGAGCCGACGCTTCGACGCGCGCGCCGATTGATGCAAAGCGAACTGGGAAAGTGGTCGTCGGAACATCTCGCGCTCGCGTTGGACATTTTCATGGGGATCGTCAACGACGAGGCGATGGTCGCGGCCGGGCGGAGCAAGACGTCGAGCGAGGCGCTCGGCGCGCTCGGCGCGCTCGCGAGTTGTTTCGCGACTAAGCCGAGCGGCGCGTTCGAGCGCGCCGTCGTAGACGCGATTCCGAGGCGTGCACTCGCTGTAGCACTCGCACGTGGATTTGAATTAGCGGTCGTCGAGGCTCGGGCGGGTGTGCGAGCGTCGCCGAACGATGTGGAAGTGTTAGCGGAGAGCGCGGCGTTGGCGTACGCGATGACGACGTCGCAGGGGCGAGAAGATGCGACGACGCTGGAGCCCGTGTTGCGGGCGCTGTACGCGTTTTTGACGCTTGACAGTGCACCGTCGAGAGACGCGACGTTCACGGCGGGTGTGACGCTCGCGAGGGCGTGTTGCGACGACAATCGTCCTGAGACGTCGCTCGAGGCATTGGAGGCGACGTTTTTTGCCGGAGCGCGCGGTGCTTGCGATGGCAGCGCGCTCTTGCGCGCCGCGACCCGAGTGGCTAGTGCAGACGAAACGATGCGAGCGTCATCTTTCGGTGCGCTTGCTGTGCTTCGTGGATTTATCATCACGGCTGACGACGCAGCCCTCGCACGTCGGCGAGACGGTGACGCGATATTTCACGACGTGCTGCCGGCCATTTGCGAGTTTATCGAGCACGGCGATGATGTTCATCATAGATTTCACGCTGTTACGTGTTTGAAAGTAGCTTTAGAAAAGATGAAGTCGGCCGCGTCGATGGGTGCGTTGAAAACGTTTCCAAGAGACGCGTTTGATCGCATCGCGTTTGTCATCGCGTCGCGATGGGAAGACACTTTCGGGCACACCGTGCGAGAAATCCAGACGTGCTTTGGGTTGTTGCTCGATATCATCGTCGATTCATTTGAGGCGCAGTACGATGATTATGTCGATCGCGTTATCTCGCGAGCGTTGCGACGGCCAGCAGAGCAGAAGAGCAAGTACCTCGCCCTGCGCGTACTCATTACCAAGTTTGGCGCTACACGCATTCTTACGGCGGATTTGGATTTACTCTCAAAAACGCTCGACGCCATGCGAGAGGCGTCGATTGCACCCGCGGCATCCAGTATGCTCGCCGACTTGTCGAGTGCGTACATGAGCGAACTCAAATCCATTTCAAAGTGGCGCGAGTGGTGGCTTCCGTGTGTGACACGTTGCGTGTCCGCGGAATCCAAGGCACGCGCGCCGATCGTGACTTATGTCCTGCCGCTCTTTTTTAAACAGGACGGCGAATCCGTCATCGAGTTTACGAAGCATCTCTCGAATGAAGCTAAACGAGACTATCGGAACGACAATCTCATCGCCGCCGTCGTTTCCGTGCTCAAAGTGGCTCGTAATTTACAAATGGTTGATCCCAGTCGCATCACCGTCGTTCGGGCGGCGGCTAACGGAGACGCCTCGACGCCTTCATATGAGGTTGACCAAATCGTTATCGACCACGCCATGGCGAGCGTGGACAAAACCGCGCGTCTCGATGTGCTCGAATGGCTTTGCCTGGAAGGGCGACGCGGCTCGGCCACACTTCCAGGGTCATACGAACTCAAGTTATTGAAGCGCATGGTTTCCGCCAATCTCAGAGGGTGCGTTTCCTTATCGCTCGTCACAATTTACTCGAGCTCTATGACGATACAATCCTTTAAGGCGCTGACGACTATGAGGCATCCTTAACCTCCTACTCATTCGGAGAGCTCGACCGTTTCACGCGGCGTACCGCGCGATGACTTGCTGATCGCTTCTCGACTAACCTTCGATTTTTCATTCGTCCGCACACAGAGAATCGGTTTCCTTTCGGAGCGCCATCGTGACGCTTGTGTCTAAAGTCTTCGTGCGTATGTGGACTGGTGTCAATCAAATCGGACAAAAAGTCCGACGTCGCGGAGAAGCTGCGATTAAGAAGGGCATCGTCACAAACCGAGCAAAGGATGATCCTTTGAAGTCGGATATCGAGCGCGCGACAGAGGTGCATGCGTTCGTCGCGGAGATCGTATGCGTGTTGATTGCAAACGTGTATCCAGGCGCGCCATTCGAGCGACGTTGCACCGCACTGGAGCTATTAAACGTGATTGCGGATACGTGGAAGACTGCTGATGATTTTGAACTTACTGAGAAACACGGAACGGTCGAACATGGCCACGACGTCATCATCGCGCGACGGTTGCTGACTTCGCCGTACGACGCATACATGAGGGATGAAGCGTTTACGAATCTATTGCTCGGAGCTCTCGTGGACAGCTGGGAGAAATTGCGAATGACTGCGTTTGATTTATTGCGAAGGCATCCGGCACCGCTGGCGGGTATCGAGACTCCAGAAATACTTGCAAAACGGCTCGAGTGGGCTTTGCAGCTTTTACGATCGCCTCGCGTTCGTGAAAGTGGTGCGGCGGCGCTGTTGATTCGTTTACTCATTCGTAAATACGGTTTCGACTTGAACTGGCGTATCCACCTTGGTCCAGTTACTCAGGTCGTCGAACACGCGAGAGACGCCGCAGACGTGGCGAAATCAGGAGCTACTATCCAGGTCATGGAATCGCTGTGCGACTTACTCGAACAAGATATTGCGCTCGCGGAACGAGACGTCATGAAAGCGAGTCAACGCTCACTTGCACATGGTGCCGTTCTTTTGACGAGATTTGCACTTTGTGAGATTGATTTGAATGGCAAATTCGACGAGTCGACTCAGAAGCGAATACAGGTGAGTTCAGTCGTGCCTCGCGCGCTACGTGTTTTCGACACTTCTTTCGAAAGGCGATGAAGAAAACCAGGCTCCCTCTACCGAATTGCCATGTCGGATAACCGTCGGCTGAATCGAACAATAAACAACCCTGGCCAGGACCGAGCTCTTTCGATGTTTTCTTTTTTTTTCTTCATCCCGTCACGCGGTTCGTTGCGACGTTGACTGAACTCACATTTCTACTTCTATTCGCAGGACTCCGCGAGTCGTTTAATGGCGCTCGCGGGACGCGCCACAGATTTGGCTTTGGACTTCATTAGTCAGCCTGATGCCTTGGGTGCGACGGCGGAGGAGGTCAAAACTCTACAACACGACGATCTCATGGACGACGCCGAGGATGTTGACGACGACGCATCACTCGATCTCGCGCCCAAGGCTCAAATCATCACGACAGCGTGCTGGCTGACGGTGAAGGAAACGAGCCTACTCACGGGTGAAATCATAGCTTCGTCCACGGATGTATTTTCGTTCGATGCGATCAAATCGACGGGCGAGCGCTTGATGAAAGTGTTGTTCGCCGTAAAACACACCGGTGCTCTCGAGAAAACACGCATCGGTATGACTGCAGTTTGTTCACGCTTGATGCGATCGGACGACGCTGCTATGAAAGCGTTACCGCAGCGTTGGCTTGAAGACCTTCTTGATCAACTCAATCGCCCTGGTCAAGGCATTCGTGATCGCGTTCGACGTTCGGCGGGCTTACCGTACGCGTTCATGTCCATCCTTCTCGCCGAACCAAAAGGACAACCGAGACTGGCGCTTGACGGCGCGCTCCCTCGCTTGCTCGATATTGCATCTGGTGTTGTGAGCTCGGACATTCCCCGAGTGCATGCCTTCAACGTTATTCGTGTCATTTTCGCCGATCGAGATTTGACGATGGACACCACACCGTACGCCGCGCGAGGTGTGCAGGTGTGCATCGACGCTTTCTCTTCGCCAACTTGGGAGGTACGTCCTCTATTGTCACGCGCATTCGTTCTCGCTTTCTCGCCGCGCCACGCTGGAGGTATCGTTGCCTGTGCTTTAGCCTTGCGATTGGGCGCATGGCTTGTTCCCCAGCAACATTCAAGGAGTTCGAACAAAGAGCGCCCGCGTGCTCCAGCGGGCGTTTGGAAACTCGAACTCAACATTCGCTTATCGATGTTTGCTGATCAAACTTTTCGACTGACTTTTGCCTCGACGATGCTATAGATTCAAAACGCCGCGACACTGGCTTTTGCGTCGCTCTTGACCAAAGTGTGTGGTTACATGAACACCGTGACGCGCGCGCGCCATTTCACCGCTGACGGTCGTCACGAGGTGAAATTCGTCGAGTTTTTCCAAAGGTTCCCAACACTCATGACGTATTTGGGCGCCGAACTCGAAAAGGCAACGAGCCTGTCGTGTTTGGAGACGTCACTCGACGTCCATCCGAGCTTGTATCCAATACTAGCTCTACTCTCTCGATTGAGACCGAGCTTGGACAAAGACAAGAGCGCGTACACCGATGGTAAATGTGGCGACGACTTCTTCGTTCCGCTCGTGCGATGCATGTCGGGTAGATATCTCGCCGTGCGCACCGCCGCGGCGCGCGCTATGGTGCCCATTCTACCGTCCACGCGTTTGTGCGAGTACATCGACAAGATATTCACCTTCGAGCTCGTCGATAAAGTAAACCTCAACGCCATTCACGGAGCGTTGCTGTGTTTCCTCGAAGTCATCAACGAAGTCCGACGGTCAGCGTTCTCTGATGACGTGTGCTGGGCGGCATTCTCCGCCGACGCGTCCCGGCGCTTAGTCGCATTCGCCGAGTGTGCCGTCGGAGCGCCGTGTCCGATGATTTCTGCGACATGGCTGAGATGTGCTGAAGCCATTGTCGCGATTGAAAACTCAAAGCGCAAGTGCGCGCGCTCAAATTGCGCGTGCCGAACAACGGGGGATGAAAACGCGATCGGTGAAATGTTGCGAATGATTTGGCAGTGTGCCGCACCAGTACTATCGGCAAACGCGGAAGGTCATCCAGGGGCATCTGAGTGGCATAGAACAGCGGCAGGAGCGCGAGTACGACTCACATTAGGATTCGATTCTTGGCTCGTGCCGCTGAATGATGGCCTTTGCGCGAATTTGGACACGGGCGACGCCTTGACGGCGTTGCTCGATACTATCAGTCAAGACTTGCCGTATGAATACCGCGCTGAGGCGTACAAAACCATGTTCAAAACACCCATTACGAAAGATACGAAAGTTTTGAGCGATAAGTTGCGTCATTTCGCCGCGGAAAATCTCGCGACAGAGTCGCGACACACGTGCGCACGTCGCGCGCTTCAGTGCATCGATTTGTGGACGGCAAGCAGCGATGCGAATGTCTCGTCGACCGTTTTTACCGCCGTCGAAAGCATTACATTTTCGAGCATAAACGAGCGCGTGCGATCGGAAGGCATGCGATGTCTTGCGGTGCTGTACAAGCGTCGCATTGCCCAACAAAACGGTTCGTTGAATATTGACGATTTCAAGTCGTTGGACAAGTTTACGCGTGCTTTGTCCATTGGATCTGCACCTGCGCAGTCCGCGGAGACTCGTCGCGCCGCTGTCGACGCACTCGCTCGAGGGGATCTGTTGCTATACCTCAATCTTGAGAACGTTAAACGACAGGAGTCGAGTCACGACTTTCCGGCACAAGTGGCGTTGTCGACATGGAAATGCGCGTTGACGCTCGTCGAAGACGAGGATGTTGAAATCCGCGCGAAGGCATCCATCGCCATCTCTCGCGCAGTGGCCCCGACGGTACCTAGCGCTCATAGTGAAGAAAGTCTTTGCGACGCTTTCGCACACATGCACTCCAACTTTGCCGGCCTCAGAGAATTCGATGATTACTGCGTCCAACTCGCTCGCGGTTTGGCGCACGACGAGGCTAGCTTTGCGAGTGTCATTTCCAACGCCACGAGTGTTCGTCGGCTCTTCGATAAGGAAGCAGATAATATACACGCCGAACCTCTGTTGTTGGCGCAGATCGCTGCGACTCACGCTTCGCAGACGCTCGATGTTGAACGCGCGAGGGAGGGTCTCAGAGACGTCACCGAGCGAATCGAATGCATGTTGCGCGCGCTGCGAGCGTCTCCCGAAGACGTGTGGGTGGGCGGCATCGCGGGGCACGAGGCCTGTTTCTTACCAATCAGCAACGCGATTCTCGGTGCGAGCGTGTTTGCAAAAGCGCTTGAGCGCCAAAACCTTCCCAGTGGTGAATCGTTCCGCGAGACGATGCGCTCGGCGAGCGCGGCGATACCTCAGCTGCGATTATTCGTAAACGGCGGACTCGACATGTACGACCACGTGTATCTCATGAAGCATCGCTTGTGGCACCTCGGCGCAATCTCCTAAAAATACTGTAGCTGAGCATAGATATTGAATAATAGACAATAGATCCCTAGAAGTGCGGAGCTAGCGTTTGGACGGGTTGATGACGCGACGAATGGTGAGGAATTGCAACGCGTCGACGTAAGCTTGCGAGTTGTGATCACCGATCGTTTGCCACGCCGTGAGCGGCGACTGTGTGATGTCGTCTAAATTCATCCGAAGCTTCGTCAAGACGTCGTCGCCGCCGTACCGACTCAACGTCGGTTTTCCTTGCTCGCCGTCGGCGTACTCGAGCCAATACAAATCGCCGATGGATTCGTACAAGAATCTATTCTTTGTGAACATCCCTTCCCCGAACGTCTCGCGGCGCCAATCGAGTAAACCGCCTATAAAATCGGTTTTCGTCGCCGCGACGAACACGGGATCGGCAGAGAGCCACATCCTTGGAATGACGTCTTTCGCCAACACGTACTGCTTCACCAAGGACGCGCCGCGCGTGAATCCGACGAGCCGCAAAATCTCATCCATGCCAACCTCTGGCTCGTCGTCGATCGACGAACCGGGACCGTTTCCGGCCAATCGATCGTACGCCAACACCGGCGGCGCACCGAACGTGTACACCCCTCCCACTCTCGCCTCTTCCAATCCCAACTCTCTCGCCCTCGCGGCGACGACGAGTCCCATCGACCCGCCGAGCGAGTGCCCGGTGAAATAATACGTCCCATCGAACGTCTCATCGCTCAACCAGGGCACCAGGTCCCTCCAAAACTCCTCCACCATCTCGTACACCCCTTGATGACACACCACCGGCGTTTTTCGATCCTTTCGCAACGCTTGCGGCCATATCTTCGCGATTTGCCACGACAACTTATTCCTATCCGTATCCGGCTGGCTCCACGCCGCGCCCCTGACGACGATGAATCGCGCGTTCCTTTCGACGTCGTCGCAAACGCACCAACCGGTCGCTCCGGTGACGCCTCTCGCCTTGGTCTGTAAACCGTCGTCCGCCATCCACGACTCGACGCCGCCGCCCTTGTACACGAAGTTCGCCATGCGCGCGCACTTCGTCGCGAGCACGCAGTCGTCCTCCTCGTCCTTCGCCGCCGCCGCCGACGACGACGCGTCCGACGACGACGTCGCGCGCGTCGACGCCGTCTTCATCTTCATCTTCATCTTCATCTTCGTCTTCATCCTCGTCGTCGTCGCCGTCGCCGTCGCGCCGCGATTCGCGCGCGTCGTCATATCGCGCGTCGCGGACGTCCGTCTCGCGTCTCGCGCGCGTCGCGTCTCGCGTCTCGCGTCTCGCGTCGCGGAGTGCGGCGCGCCGGCGTCACATCGCGTCACATCGCGTCGCATCGCGTCGTCCCGGTCGCCCCGCCTCCGCAGACCGCGACGCGAGACGCGATGGGCGTGTGCGTGCGCGCGGCGACGATCGATGACCTGCACGCGATGCAGCGATGCAACCTGCTGTGCCTGCCCGAAAACTATCAGCTCAAGTACTACCTGTACCACGCCCTGGCGTGGCCGGCGCTGCTGCAAGTCGCCGACTGCGACGGCGCGATCGTCGGGTACGTCCTGGCGAAGCTGGACGAGGAGTGCGCGGATGAGATACGAGGACACATCACGTCGCTGAGCGTGCTGCGGACGCATCGGAAATTAGGATTGGCGGCGACGCTCATGCGCGCGGCGCACGCGGCGCTGGAGGAGGTGTACGACGCCAAGGACGTGAGTCTGCACGTGCGGGTGAGCAACGAGGCGGCGCTGCATCTGTATCGGGACGTGCTGCGATACGAGCGCGTGGGAGTGGAGGAGAAGTACTACGCGGACGGCGAGGACGCGTATAACATGCGAAAGACGTTTCGGGAGGGCGAGGCGAGGGCGAAGGTGGACGGCGACGGCGACGTCGAGACGCTGCGAACGCGCGTCGAGCGCATGGGCGCGGGCGCGGGACAGAAATCGAAGAAGAAGGGAACGAAACGATAGTTCGCGAGATTGGCGTTGTAACCGCGATCGAACGTCCAGCGCGCGCGCGTTTTCGGTGACTCGCGCGCGTTCGCGGCGGCTCGCCTCGCGCGCTCGCCGCACTTCTCAGCGCGCTCGCGAGTCGCGTCGTCGAGAATCGCGCGCGCGTCATGTCTAGCGCGGCTTTCGAAGAGGTCGGGCTGTGCCCGGAGCTCATCGTCGCCGCCGATCGCGCGGGGTACGCGCTACCGACGCCCATTCAAAGCGAAGCCATTCCTCTGGCCCTGACCGGTGGGGACGTTCTCGCGAGCGCGGAAACCGGGAGCGGGAAGACGTTCGCGTTCGGTGCGCCGACGCTGCAGCTCGTGCACGAAGCGATCGATCGCGAGCGCGCGGATGCGCGCAGGAAAACGACGGAAAAGGCGCGAGACGTGGAAATTTTGGCCAACTCGGCGCGACGGCGCGGTTTGAGCGCGAACGCTCGAAGCGCGACGTGCGCGGTGGATTACGATGCGAACGTCGTGCAGAGCCGAGCGACGCAGAGTTGGGGGGGCGTGCGGGGAAGATTCGGCGCGGACCCGCGAACGGGGGCGGAACGCGCTTTAAAGGTGTGCTTTGAAGTCGAGGCGCGCGACGAAGGGTTGGCGCGATGCGGGTACTCGAGTCGGTTCGGCGCGCTGGACGGTCTCGGCGCGGACGCGCACTCGTACGGGTACGGGGGGACGGGGAAGAAATCGCACAACAAATCGTTTGAGGATTACGGGGAGAAGTTTGGTAAGGGCGATTGCGTGGGATGCTTGCTAGATTTAGAAAACGGCGTCGTGACGTTTACGAAAAACGGCAAAGCGCTCGGCGAGGCGTTTCGATTGAGCGAACAGAGCGCGAAATGCGACGGGTTGTTCCCGGCGGTGTGCGTGAAAAACGCGGAGTGCGTCGTGCGCTTGGTGGAAAGTGAGTTCAAGTACCCGATGCCCGAAGGATACGTCGCGTTCGGATCGCTGCGAGGCTGCGACGCCGTGGACGGCGACGACGCCTCCGCCGGGGACACGCTCGAAGCGGGCGCGCGTAAGCCGCGCGCGCTGATTCTCGAACCCGCGCGCGATTTAGCCGAACAAACGCACGAGTTTTTCGTGAACTTTGCGTCGGAGTTTCGCGATCCCACGCTCGTGCCCGGGTTGTTCATCGGCGGCGTGAAGGAGGGACCGCAGCATCAGCAATTGCGCGACGGCGTGGACATCGTCACCGGAACGCCGATTCGCATCCTGGAGCTCGCCATGAACGGTAAGCTCGATCTCAGCGCGTGTCGTATCTTCGTCTTGGACGAGGCCGACCGCTTGCTCGACACCGGCAATCAGGCGCCGATTTTGAAGCTCTTCGAGCGCATGCCCAAGCACGCCGAGTCCTCGGCGCAGCGATTACAGGTGATGCTCTTTTCCGCCACGTTGCACTCGCCCGAGATTCGCAAACTCGCCGATTTTCTCACCGTCAACGCCACGTGGGTAGATTTGAAAGGTAAGGAGGCGGTGCCCGAGACGGTGCATCACGCCCTGGTGCTCGTGGACCCAGCAACAGAGGACGTCGAATCGCTCTCACCCGCGGCGCCGACGGATCGTCTGCACTCGCTCGCGACAAAGCTCGAGGGCGACGACGCCATGAGCGAGTCTATCAAGCGCTTGAAACCGCACATCGTGCGTAGAATCATAGATGCGCACGATATGGATCAGTGCTTGATCTTTTGTCGAACGAATTTCGATTGCGACAACTTGGAAAAGTTTCTCAACGAATGCGGCGGAGGGAAGAGATTCCGGGGGCCGTTGGTCGGCGGCGTCGAAGGAAAGTATTCGTGCTGTGTCCTCGGAGGTTCGCGCCACATGGATGAGCGGCGTCGAAACTTACAAGCGTTTAAAAATGGTGACGTGAGATTTCTGATATGCACCGATGTCGCCGCTCGAGGGCTCGACATTAAGAACCTGCCCTACGTCATCAACCTGACGTTGCCGGATCGCAGCGAGGACTACATCCATCGCATCGGCAGAGTAGGTCGGGCGGACACGATGGGTCTGGCGATTTCCATTGTCGCCTCAAGGAACGAGCGAGTGTGGTATTGCACGAAGAAAGGCTACAAGCCGTGGTTTGAGCCGAAACCTGAAGACGTCAAGCTCACGTCTGACGGCGGACACACGATTTGGTACGACGAACCCAAACTTTTGAAGGACATCGAAAAGCGTATCGGTGCGACCGTGACGCCACTAGGGCCGAATTACGCGCTACCGGAAGCATTTGGGATGCACGGTGGCAAAGACGCGTACGGAAAGGCTCGCGATGAGAAACCAAACGAAGAGTTGAACGCGCACTTGGAGGCGTACGCGCCGAACGTTCGCGCGTTGGCGGTTTTGGAGACGAAAGTGCAGAGCTCGTTCTGGGATCTCAAGCGCAAGTTCGCGACGCACGTAGAATAGATGTATCGTCTGTGTTTTCAGAATCCTTCACGCGCGCGTTCAGCGCGTAGATGTAGATGTAGAATTGTTATAGCAAAATTGTCCTCGAGAGACGAGGCAGAACTAATGAAACTCGTTGCATGAGCTCAGGTCTAATCGATTGACACGGCCGAAGCCATCCCCATACCGCTGCCGATGCACATGCTGACGACACCGGTCTTCGCGCCACGTCGGTGCATCTCGTGAATCAGTGTCGCGAGACATCTCGCGCCTGTAGCGCCGAGCGGATGGCCTAACGCGATGGCGCCTCCGTTAACGTTGACTTTTTCAGAATCGAGCCCTAACTTTTCGACGCAATACGTCGCCTGCGACGCGAAGGCTTCATTTATCTCGTACAGGTCGACGTCATCGACAGTCATGTTCGCCGCACTCAGCGTCGCGGGAATCGCGATCGCGGGACCGATGCCCATGAGGGCTGGGTCACAGCCGACGGCGGCCCACGAGCGCCAAGTCGCCAAAATCGGCAAGCCGCGCGCCTCTGCGTACGATCTTCGCGCCAGAACGACGGCGGCGGCACCATCGGAAACTTGCGATGCGTTGCCCGGCGTCGTGCTGCCGCCTTTCTTGAACACAGCCGGGAGTTTTGCGAGCGATTGAACCGTTGTGCCCTCTCTGATACCGTCGTCCTCCGACACGATGACGTTTGCGCCGCCGCCGGCGCCGGTTTTGGGATCCGGAGCGGTTTTCGTGTGAATGGGCACGATTTCAGCCTTGAATCTGCCGCTCGCGCGCGCGTTTGCCGCGCGCGCGTGGGATCGCGCCGCCATCGTATCCTGCGCCTCGCGCGTGATCCCCCACTTCTCCGCCACGTTTTCGCTCGTGATGCCCATGGGAATCAAGCAGTTTTGCGCGTCGCTCGACGACGCGATTCGCGGATTAATCCCGCCTTCCCACTTCATCGGATTTGCCGTCATCGTCTCCACTCCCGCACCGATTCCCATATCGTAGTACCCAGCCTTGATTCCCGCCGCGATGTCCGCGCACGCCTGCAACCCCGACGAGCACTGTCGATTCGTCGTTCGCACCGGCACCTCCTTCGGAAACCCCGCGAGAAACATTCCTATCCTGCACTCGTTAGCCCTTTGACTCGACGCTCCCAGCACCGATCCGACGACGATGTCCCCGACATCGTTCACATCAATTTTCCCTCGCGCCACGCTCGCTTGCAGCACCGCGGCGATCAAGTCATCCGCCGGCGTCGCCGCCAATCCGCCTCGCTTCGCTCGCGTGATGGGCGTTCTGCACGCGCTCACGATGACGACGTCATCCGGCGATTTGGCGAATCCCTGTGCGTCGATGCGCGTCGTCAGTCGAGCGTCCCGCGGCCGTCGCGCGCATTCATTCATTCATTCATTCATTCATTCACGCGTTCGCCGCCGTAACGACTTTTCGCGACATCTTTCGCGACGACGCGACGACGCGACGCACCGATGCGGCGCCGCGATACGACCCGAACGAGTTCGTCGCGGACGCGTTCGCGCCGACGTGGGCGGCGATGGATTTCACGCGACGGTTCGCGGCATCGACGCTCATGATCAGGATGACGAAATTTCGATCGCGCGAGGGCGAGAGTGCCGACGGGACGGGTCGGACGCGCGGGGACGACGACGACGACGACGACGCGCGAACCCGGCGCGTTCGAACGTGGCGCGTGAAATACCGATGGTGTGATTATTTAAACACGAGTGAGATCGACGTCGGATCACGCGTCGATGTTTAAGACGCACGCGACGCCGCGTAAGATCCACGCGCTCGCGTGCTCGCTCGAGGCCAAGTCGGCTTGGAAGACGAGACCGCGACCCATGGCGTCGCGACGACTTTGAGTGAAGTACACGGGCGCTTTGAAAGCGTTCGTTGTCGATGAGGAGGAGGAAGAAGAGGGCATCGTGGTGCGTTCTATCGGGACGAGACGCAGGATGGGGAGCTCGCGCGCCAAGCCGCGGTCGCTTGGATGCGCCAGGACGCGGCGTTCGGCGTCCCAAATCGCGCCTTCGAGAAATAAACCCGAGATGTAACAGCCTATCTCGGGTTTGGCGTCGATTTCATCCGCGGAAACGTACGGGGTGACTTCCGTATACATCGTGCTCGCGTCTAAAGGCCAACCACGAGAGCGACACGCGGTTTGAATGAGTGCCGCGATGTACGTTTCCGGGCAGTGTAAACCGCTGAGCCAGATGACTTTTGGTTCGCCGTCGACGGCCCACGACTTGTACTGCTTCTCCCGCGTCTTGTACCACGTCATCCAAGATTGTACGTCTTTGTCTGTCGGTGGCGCGACACTTTTCCACTCCTCCGGTAAGCGCCCGCGCGAGAGTGAATCCGCGACGGCGTCGAGTTCTCGCGACATGCCGATTTCCCCACTCAGCGCCTTGACGAGCTCTCGCAACGAGTGTCGAAGCACCAGCTTTAACGCGTTGTGACGCTCAATCTCCTGGAAGAGTACCACGGTCGTCGGCGATGGAACTTCATCTCCGCGCTGACGCTGGAGTTTTATCAAGTCAAACTCGAAATCTTCGTTCGTGACGACGTTTAAGATTTCGTTGACGATGGCGAGCAAGGCGCCGTTTCCATCGCTCGAGCCAGCGCTCTCGTCGTTCGACGAAGCCGAAATGGAGAGTTTACTCTGGAGCGATAAGACGTTAGACCATAACGCTTTCGCTGCTCGTGTAGAGTGTGCGACGTCTGCGTTGGCGTGAAGCCCGAGTACTTCAGGTGTCTGCGCGTCTGGAAGTTCATCGATGACGCGCGATTGCTCGTCGTACGAAGATTCCGGCGGCGGCAACTCATAACGAACTCGAGCTTCTTCGTCGGCGTAAAACATGAACTTGTGAAAGCCATCAAATAAGAAATCGCCAAAGTACTCGTCCAGATACGCGCTCAAGATACGTCGATCGTAATGATCGCTCACGCGTCCACCGTACATGGCCTCACCTATGAGATATTTCAACGCCGCCCACGGAATCATTCTCGAGCCGCCGCCGCCGGTGTTCACGGCGGCAACTTTGTTACAATAAGTCTTGATCAAACTGAACGAAATTCGAAAATCGGTTTCGTTGAAATCATACGCAACGTTCCATCCGAGCTTACCGTACTTTCGTCGCTCTTGCACGGCAGCGTGGAAGAAGGCCAGCACGTACGCTAAAGATCTAAAGAAAGGGTTCGCGCAACTCCCCAAGACGTCTTCGGACAATCTCGCGTACGACGCCTTCATGTTCATCTTGAGCCCGTCGGGGGGTTCTGTGACAACTTTGAGACTTTTTTGCAGAATACCGATCGGGAACGTTTTGATCGGGTCGGTGGTGAGCCACAAACGGAAGTCTTTGTGCGGGTTCGCCAATCCGTCGACGACTTTTTCGAGCGCCGGCAGCCATTTGGGGAGAAGATGACAGTTTTGCAACATGAGCCACAAACCTCGCGAGGCGCACGTAAGAATAAGTTCCTCGGCTTTAGGTCCCATGCCTTGCCCAAGGGCCATGAACTTCAGTTTGCCTCCTGCCTTGAATCCCATCGTTTCTCCCAACGCAAAAATATCAAACGCCGGATCTGCGCCAGGGGAGAGAATGAACACCACAGGTGTCTGCGCGGAAGACAATTTAAATATGCTTTCGTAGTCTGAAATCGGAGGCGTTACGTATCTTGAACCCATGGTTTCAGTGATGTAGTTCGACACCGCCACCGTGACTCGATCTAATCGAGCGCAACGCAACAAGCATAGGCGCTCAAAACTGGACAGCGACGCCGAGTAACCATCTGGAAGCGCTACGGATTCGGGTTGTTCGCAGTCGTACCATGCGCGCCACGCATCGGCGTTGGACGTGATTCGATCGACGATTCCGTTTAGTGTTGCGCACTTGTCGTCATTAGCCGCGATGTGCTCGTCTAAATGCATTAAATCTTGCCAACCACGTTCGGACCACCATGGAAGCGGTTGCGAATCCCCGGAGGCGGCGTCAAGCGTGACGTTGCCCTTGAGGAAGAATCGTAGGAGGTTGCCATTCAATCGTCCATCACCGTCTTCGATTCTCGTAGTCATTTGAAACGAAAGCGCGAGTTTATCGCGCTTGAACAAACCGAGACATGCAAATTTGTACACGTCGTACGTCAACCTATCCACAAGATCACTCAAGCGCTCGTCCAGTTGATCGCGCACGGGCGTGACATGAAGCGTGTTGCAGAACACATCCAAAAAGCTCGAAAGTGAGTACTCGTACATCGCGTTGAGATTAGAGAGCGCTGAAATGACGAAGAAGAGTATCGCGCCGCGCTTTGCTACGGGAGAGTAGCACGACTGTGCCTTGTTTAACTCTTTCGCCGAACGCGCCGCCGCCACGAGCTTTTCAGAAATCTCTGTAGACTTTGTCTTCGCGCTCTCGAGTGTTTCGATGAGCTCCACGTTATCAACGATTTCACCCTGTGCGGTGGACAACTCATAAAGCAACGTGTCTTCGAGTTTCTTCAACAGTGCTCGATTCGCGACGGTTTCCTTGACGAGTTTTTCTCGCTCTGTTTCAAGATCTGGGCGCTCTTGCTTCACCGTGACATTCAAAAGTTGCTCTTGGAGCCCGAGCTCAGTGACAGAGTAGTTGATTATAATCGTTTTACCCGTCACATCTGGATCGTAATGGGGATTTGGAAGTTTCGTCGTCATGTACAGGCGGAAGTTGTCGTCCCACTCAACTTCAGAATCGCCAAGCTTGATCATCTTCGCTCCGTTTGGAGCGTAGTAGAAACTCTTCTTCAGCACCGGGTCCAAAACGGGATCAATGTACTCGCCCACGTTTTCTATCAAGAATGGTAAACCATATTCAATGGCGAGCTCGAGTTGTTTCAAAAAGTCTGCGTCGGTCTGACGTTTAATCTTACCTTCGAGCTGCGCGCCCTCGCGAGATTTGATCCACTTTACCGCTTGCATCTGCGGATCGATACACAGCGGGAATCGCTCGGCGCGCATGGTGAGTATACCGTTTTGTACGCTAAGCTCATCACCTGGCAACCCTTCGGCGAGCCAAGAATTCATTTCGTTGTCATCTGTGAGTAACGCTTGGAGTCTGAATGGTTGACTCAACGGTATGCCGAGCTCCAGCAAATTCTTCTCAAGATGATCGTGAACGAATTGTTTACGAAACTCGTACGTAAACGTTCCAGCGTACGACAAGAACGCGGAAGTGATCAAACAATCGCCAACAAGTCGCTCTTTACGGGAATTCAGTTCTTGCATCTCATTCGTCCATCTGACCTTTTCGCTCGACAGTCCCGAGATGAGTCGTTCGGCGGCGGCGAGACGGTTCGCCATTAGCTCGGCACTTTCCTTCAAGTCTTGCTGACGCGCGCTCTTCTCTTCGAACTGCGTGCTGAGTTGCTTTAGCTCGATCTGTAAGCTCTTTAACTCAGACTTCGTTTCAACCAATTCGCGTTCTTTAATCTTCAACGTCTTCTCCGCGTTTGCGACGGCGGCGCGCTTTGGATTCACCATGCGAGCAACTTTGTTGTAATTAATCATAGCAAACACCCATTTCAGCAGACCGGCACCAGCAGTCGAAATCTTCATCACTTCATCGGGCTTGAATTTTGAGTCTTTTGTGTACTCGCGAATGGCTTTCATCTGTTTTTCTTTGATGCCATCCTTGTCAAACTCGACGAGAGATCTTAAGAAATTTGTATCTGCCATCATGCCTTTCGCTCCAGACCACGAGACGTTCGGCAGTCCTTTGAGAATCATCACACATTCACATACTCGCTGAACCGCGATGTTTGGCTTAGAAAACGATCGGATTTCGGTAATCTCGTCCTTTTTCAGATTATTCAACGCCGCGGCGGCTTCTTCGAGAGCAGGGATTGCCGCCTCTAAGTCTGCCTCAGCTTCCGTCTTTTCCTTCGCGATACGCGCTGAATCATTGATGAGATCTTCTTCTTTACTCGTTGCGTTAGCTGCTTTAGTTTCGACTTCCGCCGTGCGCTTCGTGATGCGATCTAGTAAAGCATCACACTCCTTCGCTTGCTGCGTGACGACGATTTGCGCGTCGTTGAGCTTCGTCCGCATTGCGTCCACTTCGGTGCTCGCCTGTATTAATTTGTCGAGACCACCACGCAAACGTTTGATTGAAGTTTCAATTGACGCGCGCTGCGTCTTAAGCATTGCTTCATAGGCGGCGATAAAGTCCAAATAATGCTTCGGAGTGACGTAGTTGTGTCTCTTCAGCTGTGATTTGAACTTTTCGTTGAGAGCAATCGCCGAGCAGTGCGTGTGCACGACGTGCACGTTAATCTTCTCCGCGAACTGTTCTGGCAAATCTACGTTTATGAGTAATGAAGTGCTTACTTCGAGCAATGCTTCTTT
Organism: Ostreococcus lucimarinus CCE9901; assembly: GCF_000092065.1. Classification (NCBI taxonomy): domain Eukaryota; kingdom Viridiplantae; phylum Chlorophyta; class Mamiellophyceae; order Mamiellales; family Bathycoccaceae; genus Ostreococcus; species Ostreococcus sp. 'lucimarinus'. The sequence goes on from NC_009360.1 coordinate 787,264, forward strand.
CGGCCATTCTGTGAACCAGTCGATAACAGTGTTGTTCACCAATCCGGGGAAGTTTCTGCAACGGTGACGCAACGTATCGCCGACGGGAGACATGGCGAGGACGATGTGCAAGTTCTTTCGGCAACGCGAAATAAAGTATCGCCAACCTTCATCGCGCGTGACAGAAATTTTATTCGCGTGCAAATCGTCACGAATCGCATTCACCAAAGCGTCCTTCTCTTCATCGGCGAACAACGCGGGAACCGTACCCGTGGTGAGCATGTTGTTGATTAACTCCAAAAATCCTTCCTCAACGACGTGGTTGTCGGTGAAAAGAAACATCGTGGGATGATTTTGCACCCCAAGTACGTTGTATAGCTTTTTCAAGTCCTCCCTGAACGACTCATCGTTGTAGCCACGCGTCAGCGTGATCTCAAACACTTCACAACCCGCCATATCAGCGGCGAGATGCGCGAGCGATTGTTTGCCGCTTCCGCCGACGCCGACGAGAAGCGCATGTCCATTTTCTGTTCGAAGTACGCGATGAATACGCGTGATATGCTCTAGCGCATGATCAAACAAGACTAGTTTAGTCGGTGCTGAGCCATCGCTGAGTTTGGCGTTACGACGATTGATGAGGTCCTCGAACCAAGGTTTGATGGTGGCGTAATCGCCAACGTCAGCGTACGAGCGTAGTCGACTAGAAGGATCGACTTCATCTGACGATCCACTTCCATCGATTTGTTTTAGTGGACTGTAGTCGGCGAATAAAATCGGGTTGGATGTGATCGGCGAAGTGTCATCAGTACACCCATGGCGAATAAGTGACGATACTTTTCCCAGTACGAAGTCGCGATCTTTGTCCGCAATCAACCTATCGTGAAACACGCGAATCGATTCGTTTCGCCACAGGCGCAAGAAATCTGGGGTGTTTCGAACTTTTGCTGACGTCGCTTTCGACATGCCCTCGAACAAGCGACTTAAGTCGCGAAGGTTAAAGATGTAATGAAATCGGCTCGGCGTCGGCAAAAGTTTGGAGACGACGCTCTTATATAAATCCAAAGTCATATCTACGACGAGTTCGTGCGTCCCGGGCTTGAGAGCCAGCGTTTTTGACGTATTCGTTATGATTGAACCATAAATTACCTTAAGATTGGTCTCATCCGGGGTCTGCATTTCGAATACTTGGAACATTGAAACAAAGCGTGGGTCCACAACGCTTCGTGCGCCGCCGGGATGCCCCATGGCTGCGATGTACTGAATATCCTTCATCTGCAGCCAATTCAAATCACGTCCGCGGTCGTACGTGCCTCCACGGCCAATCATGAGTTTTAGCAACGCGATTGGTTGTTGCGTACCGTACTTATCGACGGCAGGCATGTTCAAATCGTCCACGAAGCACAATAAACGCTTGCCGACGGGTGGACCCACCGTGTCCTTCGTGCGCTTGTCCAGCACATCCATGAGCGAGCTATGCACATCATTTGCGGTCGTACGAGAACTGAAATTCATCGTCACCGTGTTCGTCTTTCCATCTTGCAATCTCTTTTGTAAATAGTTCTTCACGACAACAGTTTTACTTGTTCCGCTATCGCCGGTGAGAAGCGTATGCGCGTCACAAGAGCACATGAGGTCGATTAACCAGTTTGTGCGAACCGTGTGCGCGGTTGAAACCAAGAGCGACGAAAATGGAGTGTTTGGTGGCACCTCGAGTGGAGTGGTGAGACTTTTCCATTCGTACCACGTGTTACGAGTGATATCAAAGCCATAATCATACAACGTCGCGCCCGCCGGCAAAACGTTGCCGAAATTGGCGAGTCGCCTAACGAAGTCATCGAATCTCGCACGATCAGAGTTTCCAGACGTTTCAACGATAGTCGCACCGAATGACCACACTAAGCAGAAGATAAAAGCCGATTCGATCGCCCGAACGTAGTCATCATCCTGGCTCGTCTCCACGTCGCTGGTGGAGTCATCGAGAGCTTCCAAAAAGCTTTGCATCAAAATGGTGAACTGTTTTACCACAGATATCACCGGTCGATCGATCGACGTTCGCACGATTGAAATCATTCGCCCGTCAAGTTCTGTGCCGTCGTAGCAAAATGCCGTCATTCTATCCATGTACTTGTCAAACATACGCAATAACGTTTCGCGGTGCTTGGCGCCGACACCTTCGGACCAAGTCTTGAGGAACGGTTTGAAGCCGAGATTCTTGGGGTCTACGTACACCATTCCGCAACGACTTACAGTGGCTGGAGAAGCATACTTTAAGTCGGCCACCTCAAACAAAAGCTTGCAATGGTCTTGAAGACGAATCCGCTCACCGTTTGGCAACGTCAGTAGGCGATTATCGTCCATTACGCTATTCATATTTTCGACCCAAACTGCGTCGACATCGCCATCAAATACTATATACTTGAAGTCGTTCTCACGTCCAATAGCCATCGGTTTGTTGCACTCGCGAAAAATATTCGAAAGAAGACCATCAGTCCAATCTCGCGTATCCGGATCCAATTCGCCATAGAGTTCGGCCACCGTTTGCGCTTTTGGATTTAGAGTGTACAACTTCGTATTTCGACCCATCGTAGTTTGCGCGCGAGCGATTGTTTCAAGCATGACAGACTTACCTCCACCAGTCTCGCCGACTAACATCGTCGTATGCCTCGTCAACATAGTCTCATACAACTGAATAATTTTGTCCACTTGCTCGCCCGGGCGCGTCAACACTTGATAGCCATGCTTGGCCAAGTCTTGTTCAATGACATCGTTGAGAGTAGGATATCGAACACGCGGGCAGTCTAGTCCAGGGAATAAATCGGCGATCAGACCCAAAAAGAGTGGGACATCGTCGAATACAAACTTTGGCAGATTCATATCCCTCAACGCTCGCATGAGAACTACCTCTTCGGCGAGCTCGGGCGCATCGCGCTTCAGCGCGCCAGCCATGACGAGCACCGATTTAAGCGCGCGTAAACCGAAATCATAATGCGATCTTTTGCTAAGTTGCTCTTTAGCCAGGCGGTACAGTATCGTCATCTTCTTCGCGAGAGCTTTCGCCGCGTTGAAACCTTCGCTAAAGAGCATAATTTCACAAATTTGCTCCAAATCCGGCACAATCATAGTAACGGGGCGGAACAGAGCCTTCAAGTTATCCGGAAGTTCGGTTCTACCCGCATACCCAGGATTCATAGTGATGAAAATACCGGTGCGTGCGTCGCAATTGATTTCTTTTCCTTCAAACTGGAATCGTGACAAATTGTGCTTCAACGCTTCTTGAATCTGCTTAATTTGCGATGAGACGACGGACAGCACCTCAGCCTCAATGCGATTGAACTCATCGAAGCATCCCCACGCGCCGCACTGCACAAGACCACTAAAAATGGCCCCCATAGCTTTGTAGTCTAATCCTTCACCACAATTGAACACGACGCAAAGCAAAGCCATGGACTTTGCCAAATCCTTTGTGGTCTCCGTCTTTCCTGTGCCCGCGGGCCCGCTCGGGGCACCGCCGAGTCTATACGTCAGCGCCGTAGTGAGCGTGATATAGCAGCGGTCAGTTAGACCAGTGATTACGAGACGCCCATTCAAACCCATGTACTCGTAACCATATCTGAATTCACCACTGCACTGATTGATGACGATGTCGTCGCGTGCCTTGTCCCACTTGAAACGAAGTTGCGACTCCCACGCAAAATCTGACTCATCTAAAACAGAATCTCTAACGAAAGAGTCGATGATGTCTCGCGCGTGGACGTCAATGATGATCAACGTATTCACTTTTTTTCGTTCGCACGAGCTAAGCTCGCCTCGAACCATTTTCGTGAGAACCTCGAGTTGCGACGAGAGCTTGTCGCTGTAATTCCGCATGGCGAGTTTATCGCCCGAGCGAATCGATTTGAATACGTTTTGCACTTCCCAGGTCCACCAAATTTGCGACCCCACAAGGGTGATCATTCCAAGCTGTTCTTTTATCCATTCTTCACGATCGCACGTCATGTATCGCGCGACTCCATACTTGCACAACGCGCGTAAGGTTGCCCGCATCTCTTCTTCGACGGCAGACATCCAATCCTCAACAGGGCCTTGAATTTTTACGGGCGACTTGAACTTGAACGATTCCCCCTCTGCGGACGTAATCCCGACTACGCACGCTTTATCAGACGTAAACGTCAGCTTTGCACAGTTGTCAAACAGCTTCAACATGTGCTCCTGAATTAGTGTCGGATCGGCAGCACCTAAAATTGAAAGCAGCTCCTCGTCGGAGATGAAGAAGAAGCGCGGAAACGCGTCCCGCTTTGTGTCTAAATATTGACTCAAACTCTTTTGACATATCTCCAGCTCCTCGCGAAGGTTCTTCAGCGTTTCTAAGCGCCCTTCGGATTTGCACATGTCTAAAACGAATTTAGTCTTCACAGTTTCCGCCATGAGTTTGCGTATTTCAGTATCGATGTTGTCAAAACGATCAGCTTCCTCAGGAAGCTGCGTGCGTATGTCGTCTGAGCCACCAAAAATGCTGAGTAAGTACATCCAACGTTGCTGCGTGTCGATCCACACCTGTAGAACATTGGCCACTAATGCGAGCGTTCCTTCCCACTCGCGCACGCTTTCGATGAGCGGATCAGCATACCGACTTGCCGACATACTCTGCAAAGTTAATCCCGTGTCTTCGAGCGCGAGCGTAATTTCTTCCACGGCGCAAAGCACGTACGTGGGCTGCGCGTGCTTCTTGCTTTTGCCTTTGGAGTAAGGTCTAAGATCAAAGCGCATTTCTCGCCATGATCGATCGATCGCGATTAAGTCGTTTTCAATTTTTAGCTCCTTCTCTGCCGCCGCTGTAATGTCCATGATTTTTTGCGCGTGCGCGTGAAGTTTCATCTCACTCAAGTGTCGCATCGAGAGTTGCGCGCTCTTTACGGTTTCGTCGTCAAAATCAACAGTCTGAAACACAGACTTCCAGTGACGAGGTCGAATTGCATCAACTTTCAAGCTTTCGATGAGGTTCAAATCAGTTTCGATGTCGTCAATTTCTTCCCGGACAGCCGCAAAGAGGCGATGCGAATGAAGACTCTTCGGAAGCGTCGAGAGCTGCGTTCGACCAAAAGCCACGACAGAGGCGTACACGTTCGCGACGACCAACTCTGGAACGAGCGTTTCGTAAAATTGTCGCAACTGACCTCGATACGCTCGTTGACATTCGTATATCTTTGCCATGGAATCCAAATCAGTTTTTGCTTGCTCAAGCGATTCAAACGAGCATTGATCGACGCCAAAGACGCGCTCACTGTCTCTAATATCGGCCAATGCATCCAATCTACCGAGAATTTCTTCTTTAAACGTCTCAAAACTTTCGAAGCCGGCGTCTAAATTTAGCAAAAGATCGGCGCATGTCGGGCCTTCAGCCTTGAGCCTGTTCGCGAAGCCATCACATTCCTCCTGAAATAGGCGCGCCGTTCTTTTCAGTTCCGTCTTGAAGTCTGAAATCTTCAACGTCATGCCTTCGTAAACACGTTCGGCGCGCGCGCGGAGCTTTTCAAAAGATGGAATCGTCGCCGATGCGCGCTCAAGATCAGAGGGATCGTGTTCTATCCTGTATTTCATTCTCACGGCAAATCGATCGTTCACTCCACTTGCCGTCACTTCGGTCGCGGTGTTTTCGCGCACATCTCTGACCGTCTTTACCAGATTCTTCATGGTGAGGAAATCACGTGCGTCGACTGAAAATGTATTCTCGCATGCCGCCATGTGCTCGTAAAGGTCATTCAGGAGTTTGACGTCAGCATGATACGTCGCGGCACCGATGTCTTTGATCCACTGAGCGCTCTTGTTCTTAATGAGGGTGGTCAATTTGTCGGCTCGCACCCGCACAGCGCCGATGTCCACGCTCGCGTCCTCATCCATGGCTTTCATGACGTCCTCGTATCTAAGTAAAGCGCGTTGAAGACTCAATGCGTTCATATTTTCCGTATGTTTTTCGATCACGAGATCTTTGTCGTCTTTCCACACGGCTTGGTATCGCTTCCACACTTCCATCTGGCGGCGGATTTCACCCGCAAAGAGATGTGAGACGTTGCTCAAAGAGCTCATCGCGTCGCACACGCGTTCGTTCGCTGAAACCTCATTCCCAAAGTTGAACGCATGAGTCACCGTGTTTGATGCGTCATCGTCGAGTTCTATGGCAAGTAAAGTGGAGAGGCTCAAATCTGAGCTCGAAGTTGCTCGCCGCGTGGGCATCCCCACACAAGTGCCGTCCATCCATCGGCCGAGCACTGAGGCGGCATTTGCAATGGATTTCGCCGCGTATGCAATGGATCGAATGAGCTCTTTCAACGGCGGTTCGCACACGATTTCTCCCGCTCGCAGAGTTATATTTAGTTTAAACAGAGTGATGTTCGAAGGGAGCGACTTGTCAAAATACTCCCTTAATCGAAGAATGTTCCGCTCCGCAGCGAGAACGAGAGCGTCGTAAATCTCGCTCTCCCAATAGGCATAGTATTCCCTCAAATGCACAACCTTCCCGGTGCGTGTGCCGAAAACGATTTCTTCGACACAAAGCAAAAGATTCATGATGTTGACGTATTCCTCTCGCACTACCGAAGCCGTTTTGCTGCATTGCGCGGCGAGTTGAGCGAACAGTTCGCCGCTTTCGCGCTCAACGCCGGATTTTGACAGTGCTTCACAATCGACGAATGATGAGACCGAGATCTTTTTCACTGACCGCTCTAGATCGCCAGCGTGCGTTCGCACGCCATCTATAACAGTTGTAAAGTCCTTAAGTTCCGTTGTGTACGCCGCGACAAAGTCAGGAATACCCAAAGAGTTCCAATTATACGTCTTCAGTCCTCGATGAAGAGACGCGCTATTCAGTACCGCCACGCGCGTGCGGAAGAGTTGACGCTCCAGTGGTGACAGTGAATCGAGTACGTCGCGACGATGAGCGAGCATTTTACTAAGCGTGCATCTATAAGCGCTGTATTTTTCGCTTTGCAATGCCACGCCACGCGCCTCTGCTGGGATGTCGAAGCCAAGTCGTTCCAGATTTCGAGTCTCCTTGATTAGGCTTGTGAGCGCTGGGTGGAAATTCATAATCACGTCGTCCCCACTCTCATTCTTCGATAATATAGGTTGCATAAGGCATGATGTCAAAGTAGAGTCTATTTCTTCTTTCCAAGTTAACACGCGCTGCTTCTCGTAGTTCATGATAAGTTTTGCCAAGGCTAAAAACTTTGCGTTCACCTCTTGCGCCGCCGGCGTGTCGCGAATACCTCGTTGATCCTCGACGCACGCGTTGAACGATTTCATGGTAACTCGCAGCTTGTAAAACAGTGATCTTACCCAATGAATCGATCCACTTACGGTTGGTTGGTCGCGATTGAGCGGTGGTGAGCGGCGGTGACTGTTGAAGATGTGCCGGGTCGAATCGATCTCGCGAGAAAATTGCTCAAGGACGTCTTGCATCTTGCCAAGAATTTGACTGTTTAGTGTCATACGCGTCGATCCAGACAGTACTTCGTCGTCGTCCGCGTGCATTGTACTTTTCAGCTCTTGAACGAGCGCGAACGCTCCCGCACTACTGCGCAACCTCTTGAAGCATGCGTCGATGAAGTTACACAGCGCGCGTTCGATGCGCGTCTTTTCCATCACGAAAGACTTGTGCATCGCCTTCCAACTCGCTGCGTTCGCCGAGTCGAAGATGTCTAGCTGCGACATTTCAATTGTAAGGCAAAGCGCATCCACTCGCGCAGAGATTTCGTCCACGCCGTCGGCATCGAGAGTCACTGCTTTGAGACGCGGACTGAGAAACGTGCGGAAATCACTCACTACGATAACCATTTCGCTGAATTCCGCACAAACGTCCGCAACGTAATCCGACTTCATGAACAAGCGTTCGCGATCAAACTCCCACCTTGAATCCCTATTTGAACGTTCGATTTCTTCTCGCGCGTTCAAATATTCGCTCTTCCAAGATTCCATAATCGACTTTGAGAGTTGTACGTCGCGCAACGTGGCGTGCGCCCCAAGTCCGCTCGACGCTTGGGCAAACAGTTCCTGGTAGTTTACCGATTCGCGAACACGATGAATGAGCGCATCTGACAGGCGTTCTAATAGGGAACCCATTCGAGAGTCGTCACTGTAGTGGTGCGAAATTACCCAAACCATTCGAAGTGCGCGAAGCGTCGGCGCGATGGCGCGGAGCACGTCCGGCAACAGCGCCTCACTCAACACTTTGAAATGACTCTCGAGCGTGGACAAAAACTTGATGTTGTCAGCACTCACGCTGTGTAAGTGTGTGATTTCTCCCAAGAGCGTTTTAAACGCCGACGCGACGTTGCGCACGCGAGACGAAAATTCATCGACAGAAGCAGTGTGCTTCGCCGCAAATCGTTCCAGCACGTCCAACACAATGTCCATGCTCGGATCGGAGAGCTGCGTCACCAAACCTGACAAGTCGTTATGTCGCGCGCGCCACAGACGAATCTCCACTAGCGGTCCTTCGTTTGCCCCTGCACATTCTTCCGTGATCACGCTTTCGCTTTCGTTCCTCGTCTTCGCCGCCGACATCACCGCGCACCACTCAACCGCCGCAGCTTCGAGCTGACGCACGAAAGCCTCGTCTTCACACGCCTTGGCGGGATCGATGTCGCAGAGTGCACGACCCGACGCCCCGCCCGCCTTGACGACGCTTTTCAGTGACGCCTCTGGACTCTGAACTGGGGCGTTTACGCCTTGAATCCCATCCAAAAACTCCCGCACATGCTTCGCAAAGGATTGACTCTCCGTCGACGCACTCGACTCGAACGCGGATACGAATGAGCACTGTAAAGTCGCGTGAAGCTCGTCCATCGACGCCCCGTGCGGAAGGAAGCCGTACATCGCACTCCGCAAATCATCGAGTCCGATCGAATTTTCGTCGTTCACGCAGTCCGGACGCACGATGAACAACACAGGCTGTTTTGGATCGCACTCGCCGTCCGCGACGAGCTCGAGCCGAGGTCGCCGAGGCGAGTCTTCCCGCGCGCCTCCATCACTCTTGACGACGCCGGCGTTCGTCGAGTCCGCGAGCGCGTGCGAAGTGATGGAGGACAACGTGAGTCCATTCATCGTCTTCGCCCTCGCTTTCACCGTCGAAGTCGCGCGAAGCCGCAGCACGAGCACGTCCTCGCGTCCGCAATCGAGAAAGTCCAAGGTCTTTGCGCGCGAACCGTCACCGAACCCCACGACGTGTTCGTCGATGTCGGCGTCGACGCACGACGATGCGAGACGAAGTATAAAGGCGACGCGCGCATCTGGTTCCTCGGCGCCATCCTCGCCGTCGTCTGCGCACGTCATTCCGCGTCGAAGAATGCGCGACGACGCACGCAAAGACCTTGGACTTTGCTTTGACTGAGAAAAAAGACGATTCGGCTAAAAATAAAACACGCACTGCATTCAGCGACGTGCGGCGCGCGGAAGATGATTGAAGAATTGGAAGCGTACGCGAAGGAGAGCAAAGTGGATGATTTATTCCGGGATATGATGACTGGGTGTTTCAAGAAACGACCGAGCGCGCCGGTGACGTACATCTTGGAGTACCTCGCGAGCGAGTACCCAGAGGAGAGTTTGACGCACGCGCGCGCGTTCGTAGACTTGAAGGATGGGATCACGAGCGCGAACGTGGCGGTGGACGAAGACGAAGACGGCGCGCACGATGTTGTCGTTGAAGATATCGATGAAAAACATGAGATCGTCGAGGCGCCGCTGACGTCACCCAAGGACGTCCCCGCGAAGGCGACCGACGTCGTCGCGGAGGCGATCGAGGACGTGGCCGTTGAGGGCGAGATATTACCGGACGAAGCACAACATCTCATGGCGCCAGAGGAGGGCGCACACGTCGACGTCGTCGTCGATAAGCCCGATGAGCGCGTCGAGGAGTGCGAAAGTGTCGCCGAAGAGCCCGTCGACGCGGACGCAGGTGAGGAAGAGCAAAAAGAAGAACCACCCGTCGTGACGCCCGCGAGTGAGGAAGCTGTCGAATCGATTACGAATGCGGAGAACGTGGAGGATGCACCAAACTAAACTAAAGCGCTAATGCTATCTAAAACGCGTTTCACCGCGCGTTTGTCGCTCAAGACCGTCAACGCGGGTCTGTACCGTTTTAATAAGTTCAACTCGTCCTTGCTCAAGTCGCCGATTTCCTCGCCCCCGGCTCGATGTTCATCGCGATCAAACTCACTCAAAATTCGTCGAGCGACTGCGTCGCGATCGTCGTCGACGTTGATCCATGCGTAGCGCGATTCGCCGCGAAACCACGTGAATTGACGTTTCGCGTACGCGCGATTGAGCATCTGAATCTCATTCACCAGCTCCAATAACGACGCGTCGTCGACTTTGATCTCCTTCGCCCGAGCCTTTGCCAAGTACTCCATCGCCTGCCGGTAACCGATGGACCGCGCCGGGACGTTTTCTCCCGGCGCGATTCCAGCATTCAATAACCACGCGGCTTCATCCATGATTCCATCTACAAACATACCCTCCACGCGAGCGTCAATTTTTCGATACAGCTCGACGCGCGGCGAAGATAAAAAGAAACATCTAAAATCAAACCGCGCCTCAGGATTCTCGCGCGCGAACGCCTTGACGCTTTGCCCGCTCGTGCGCACGATTTCGTACGCTCGCGTCAATCGATACCAATCGTTTTCGCTCAGCGTCTTCCCCGTCTCCGCATCTCCCGCGCGCGTCAACAACTCCACGGCTTCGCGCCACCCCCCCCGCGCTCTCGCCTCGCCCACGGCGCGTTCCGCCGCCTCTCGCGTCTCTGGCGTCGACCCCGGCGCGCTAGGTTTCCCATCCGTCAACCACTTCAAATACATCCCCGCACCGCCCACGACGACCGCATCGCGCCCTCGTCGATGTATATCGTCGATCACGTTTACGGCTTCGTCGTAATACGCGTTCGCGTCGTACTCTCCACTCCCATCTCTCGCGCGCGGATCCAGCGCGCTCAGCATGTGATGCGCGCACGCTTCGAGCTCCCGCGCGCCCACTTTCCCCGACCCGACGTCTAATCCGCGATATATTTGCACCGAATCGCACGACACGATTTCAACCTCGCGCGCGTCTCGTCGCTCTCGTCGCGCGCGCGCCATGGCGATCGCGACCGCGCTCTTCCCGATCGCCGTCGGTCCCGTGACGACGAGCACCTTAGCGCGCCGCGTCGCGCGCGCGATTCCGTCGTCTCCCTCGCGCCCTGGATCAACGTCGCGCGCGCCGTTCGCGTCGGCATTCGCACTCGCACTCGCATTCGCATTCGCATCGACGCGCGTCGTCGTCGTCGCGCGTCGTCGTCGTCGCGGCGCCCCGCACGCGGTCCAGCGTTTCGTCGCGCTCGCGCCGATGCGCTCGAGCCACGTCCGCGCGCCGCACGCCGCGCGCATCGTTCCACTCGCCGCCGCGCGCGCGTCAGAGAGTGACGCGCGGCATGGACGTCGACGACGACGACAGCGACGACGACGGCGCGCGAGCGCTCGCGAGCGCGCGTCCGACGCTGTGTTACCCGGGTCGGCTGACGTCGCGCCGAGAGTCGCGCGCGTTCGCCGACGCCGGCGCGCGCGGCGCGCACAAGGTTGGCGGCGCGCCGGTGGCGCTGACGGCGGACGGCGACGACGACGGCGACGACGGCGACGACGACGGCGACGCGGCGACGCGGTGGTACGCGCCGCGGTGCGCGTCGTGCGCGCGCGCGATGACGCTCGTCGTGCAGACGTACGCGCCGAGAGGAGGTCGCGGACGGGCGCTGTACGCGTACGCGTGCGTCGGCGGCGGCGCGGCGTGTCGAGGAGACGACGCGTGGGCGTGCGTCAGCGCGACGTCGATCGCGGCGCGCGCGGACGCGAGCGAAGAGCGCGGGCGCGATGGCGAAACCACGACGCGCGACGGCGGTGGCTCGCGCGCGCGCGCGACGAACGGCGTCGAGACGTACGGGACGGCGGAACGCGCGCCGGCGATGGAGGACGCGTGGGACGATCCGGAATCGAGCGCGTGGTGCGACGACGGCGCGGACGCGGCGGCGCTGAGCGCGGAATTAGATGCCATGTTGGTGTGCGGGGTAGGGCGCGCGGAAGGACGCGCGGAAGGGCGCGCGGAGGCCGCGATGACGCCCGGCGACGAGGACGAAGACGATGGCGATGGCGACGACGACGCCGCGAGACAAGAAGACGGTTTTTCTTTGTCACGGATCGTGCGCGAGGCGTACGACGCGGCGTGCGCGACGCAAATAGTAGAATACCACCTCGTGTCCGAGATTGAGCCGAAAGCGGTCAGCGGGATGACGGTGAAGGAAGCGGCGCACGCCGAGGCGCTCCTGGCGCGATACGCCGAACGCGAAGGCGTCTCCGTGACGGACGTCGTCGCCATCGATGACGAGGATGGCGAGTGGGCGGGAGAGACGTACGAGCGTGGCGAAGCACGACATGCGGATGATGCGTATTTAAAGTTCGCCCGCCGTCTGCAGCGCGCGCCTGATCAGTGCATGCGATACGACGTCGGCGGCATGAAGTTCATCTGGCCGACGAAGACGCCGCCACCGTCAACTTCGTGCGATCGCTGCGGCACCACGCGCGTGTGCGAGCTTCAACTCACTCCGGCACTTTTGCGAGACGTTGAAGATGCGTTGTCGATGCACAAGGGCGATAAATCGCGCCTCGCGAGCGAAGAGGATCTCTTGGGCTGGGATTGGCAAACCGTCTGCGTGTTCGCGTGTCCAAACGACGCGTGCGTCGTCCCATCCACCGACGTGCATCGGAACGTCTCGTACGCCCTCGAGCGCGTCTTCGTGGCCGAGAGTGAGGCGCCTGGGGATGCCCTGCTCAAAGCCACTCGCGCGTCCTAAGCGCCGTAGCGTCGATGTTTGATGTCCAGAAAACTAGTAGTAGCGCACCAACTCGAAATAACCGCCTCGCCTCACTCGACGACGCACGCGGTCGTCCAGTCGTCGCGCGCGCATGAAGTGGACCGCGAGTAAGGTGTTCCAGTGCGTCACGTTGTTCCTCCTCGCATCAGCGCTCGAAATAGGCGGGTGCTACGGCTTTTGGCGCGCCGTGCGGTTGGAAAAGAACAAGTTGTGGGCGGCATTCGGCGCGGCCTCGCTCGTCGCGTACGGAGGCGTGTTTCTTTTAATGCCCATGGATGCGTTCGCTCGCATCATGGCGGCGTACGGTGGAGTGTTTATCGTTTCATCGTACGCGTTCGGGGCGGCGGTTGAAGGCTTCAAGTTGGACGCCGGCGACTACGTTGGCGCGAGCATCGCGCTAGCGGGCGTCGGCGTGTGTTTGTTCTGGCCGCGGGAGTAGAACACAGGATTCTAGAATCAATCTATGTACAAACAATACGTATAGCTAGATACTACTGGTGATCACCCTATCGACTACAGGAACGGTTTAAACGCGCGCGGCCGTATCTCAATCTTGCTCTTGCACCACGGACATCGCCGCTTGACTTTTGGCACCTGCCAAACGCGCTGTGCGCAATCGCCGCACTGCCGCACGTGCTGGCACGGATAAAACATGTGCCGCACCACGCCCTCGGCGTCGTCGAACTGCGTGAGGCAGATCCCACACTCTTCGTGATTTCCACTCATGACGCGCAAATCGAATTGAACGCTCGACGGCGCGACGCCCTCGACGTCCGCCACCGCCGCGTCGACGTCCATCGTCTCTTCCTCTTCTTTTTCTACCACGGCGTCCGTCTGCGTCGAAGCATTCACCACGCTTGATTTCACGCCGCCATCGCTTCGCTTCACGAGCGGTGCGTTCGTGACGTCGCTCAGAAGCCCGGTCGTTTGGCGCCGTCGCTTAAAGTCATTCTGCGCGCGCGTCTGCGCGTGCTCGTTCCGTCGTTTCGCCGCCGCGAGCGCGCCGAGGACGCCACCGGATGACTTCACGGTCGTTGAAGCTTCGCACGAAGTCAACGCATCCGTCGCTTCCGCGTCCGCGGCGTCGCTCGCGCTCGCATTCCGACCCGCTTCGAGCGCGCGCGACCGCTCGACGCCGACCGTCGCATCGCCCGAACACTGCGCCGCGTGCGCCTCGATCAGGGCGACGTGCGCGAATTTCGAGCACAGCGGACACTGCGCCAGACGACTGCCCGCGTGCGAGTTCGAACGCGCGCGATCGGGGAAGGCGAGCGACGACGACATCGCGACCCCGAGGGCCGATGTGAAGAAAGAAATTCAAACTCGTTCGAGCTGTCGAGACGCGAAGCTCGAGAATTTTGTCGAGCGTCGTCGGCGTTCGTTCGTTCGTGCGCGCGTAAATAAGTACTGTGATAATTATTAATGAGGTATTAGTTTCAAGATCAACGGGATCCAATCTATAGACAACGCCGCCGCCGATGAAATAGAGCGGCGACGGAGACAACACGTTTCATTCAACACACAACACGCGGTACAGCCAAGATGATATATATAAAGAGGGCGCCAACGCGACTCGTTAAAAGCCACGCTCGCACCCGCATCAACACTGATTGATCACCTCATGATCTACTCGACACTCGTCGAGCCGTAATTAAGTAAAGGACGGTTTTTTCAAGGTCAAAAGGGTCTTGAGATCACGAAGACTTCGGGCTTACGCCGTCTTGTCGTCGGCGTCCGCTTCATGCTCCATTTGCGCGAGGGCAAACGGAAACAAGATGGCAACAGAGGTGTAATCTTCAAGGGCGCAGCCGAGGATGTTTCTGGCGTTGCGCAATTCGCGGCGAACGTTGGCGACGCAGAAGATGAAGATGCAACAGAAGAGCCACGCGACGGCGTGCGTGTTCGCGCCGGCGTGCGTGGACGCCATCAAACCGATGAAAGTCCAGAGAACGCCGGTGATGGCGGCGGCATTAATCATAGCAAACTGGTAGTCGGCTCCCATGGCGACCTTGGACTTGAGAATGGCGTCGAACGGGTAGATGAAGTTCTTCAAAACGCACAAAAGTCGTTCCATCTGCACGGGGGCGCTGGCGCCAGCCGTGTCCGGGTTGAAACGCTCGAGGAAGTCGAAGATGCACGTGTTGAAGCCCTTGCGCTTGCGACGGTATTCTTCATCACCACCTTCATCTTGCAGTGCGCGCCAGAGCGCCAGACACATAAAGTTGAGCGCGATAGTGTAAGGGAAGCCGGCGACGATGGAGACGGCTTGAACCATCTTCAAACCACCGCTGTAGACGAGCGCACTAGCGAGCGCGCCTTCGGTGAAGCACCAGTAAATCTTTTGCAAAACCGGCGGGCTTTCGTAGCCCATGGCAGAGATCAAATCGTCGACGTACGAACCAGAGTCCGAAGACGTGATGAAGTAAAGCGTGACGGCGATGAGGATCAAAGCTTGGAACGGGCGCGCCAAAGAACCGTACGGTTCGACGACGTCAAGGATGTGATCAGGACCAGCTCTGCAAGACAGTGGGTAGTAACCAGCCTGTTGCAGTTGCAAACCGGCGGCGTATTTCGCCAACGTCGTGTCGAGCTTGCCCTTCGCATAGCCAAACGCGCTGCAGTCCACGGAGCCGCTGCCTTTCGACCAGTCAACAGTAGATGAGTCACCGAGGGCCAACTCGGCGACGCGTTGCATCTTGATCCCGAGAGAGCCGAGGACGGTGAGGTAGAAGAAACCGAACAATACGGGCGCGACGAACGCACCCTTGATGAGTTGGCCGACGGTTCTGCCGCGAGAAATTCTGGCGATGAACATGCCGACGAACGGCGCCCAGGAGATCCACCAACCCCAGTAGAAGATGGTCCAATCGTCCATGAAATAGGGTGACGTCGTCGCACCATACATGTTTGCGGTGTCCGCGGTGTTGCCCGCGGTTGCGCTCACAGCGTCGATGATGTTCTTTTCCGCGTGGCGGCCGATGGCGTATTGCGTCCACGTTTTCGACGTGCTTTTCCACGTGCCGTCATCGTGAGTCCATCCGTTCTTGCCACCCTTGAGGACGGCATTCAACACAGGCCAAGCATCGCAATCCCATCCGACGACGGTGACCCATTGCAAGTAGTGGCCGATGGATTGAACGACGCTGTTCATGAGAAACATGGGGTCGTCGGCACAGATGACGCCGAAGAGGAAGATCAAGCCGATACTGAAGGTGAGCTTGGACAGTTTCCTGATGCCATTCTTCAAGCCACTGACCACAGAAATGCAAGCGACGCCGGTGATGACCCAAATGATGAGACCCTTGGTCGTGTCGGATGTAGCGCTGATGTCGCTGTTGAGACGATTCATCGCGGTGGCGATCGTCGTGACGCCGAGTCCGAGAGACGTGCAAACGCCAAAGGTGGTGCACGAGATGGAAAGCGCATCGATCAAATCACCGATGAGACCGTTGACGTTTTCACCCAAAAGCGGGTAGAAGGCCGCACGGATGGTCATGGGACGACCGTGACGGTAGCAAATGACCCCGAGCGTGATTGCGACCAGAACATAAGGAATCCAACCGTGGATACCCCAGTGGAACAGCGTCATGAAGATGGCTTGTTGAGCGCGTTGATCATCGTTCACGATGGGAATCTTTTGCGGATTGTAGTAGTTCATGCGGTAATACCACATCGGTTCGGCGACGCCGTAGGTGTACAAACCGACGCCGATTCCGCACGCGAACAACATGGAAAACCACTCGTAATCGCTGAAGGCGGGCTTTTCGTCGTCACGCCCGAGCTTGACGTCTTTGTACTTCGTGAAAAGCAAACCGATGATGAAGATGAACCACACGTCTTGGGTGAGGATGTACAACCACGTCCAGTTGACGGTGACCCACGCTTGCCAACCCTTCACCTCCGTCGCGGCGTTGATGCCGGTCGTCGTGGCCCAGATGATGAACCCCCAAAGCACGGCCGAGGCGATGCCAGAGCTCACCCAGTTCATGCGAAGCATCTGCGATGGACGAACGGACGGCGCGAGTCAGTCTCGGGTCGTGATGATTTAATTTAGAGTCGCGTCGCCGGGACCGATCGAACGATCCACGATTCGCGCGCAACGCGAGACGCGCGCGTCTTCCGCCTCGCGCGACGCCGGCGTGGAGTCCACGAAATTTCAACGCACCGGTATTCCCGCGATATCGAGCGACACCCATCGGTTCGCTCGCACGAACCGCTTGATGTTTGCTTCTTGCTTGAAATCGAGCGCGTCATCCGCCTTGCTCGGCTTCGTCGTGTCGCTCATGTCGCCCCCGTTCATCGCGCGCGCGCTCGTCGAGGTCGACGGGATCGATGGAAATTATTCCAGCGACGTCCTCGCCGCGCGCCCGTCGCGAAGTGTCGCGCGCCGGCCGCGCGTCGCCGAATTCACGACGATTCAAACCGCGAATGACGAAAAAAAAAAGAGTCGTTTGCGCGATTTCCTGATATTTTTCTCATTCGAGGTTCACGATTCGACGACACCCCCTCCACGTCAGGTTTCCCGCGCGTTTTCGCCCGTCCGCGCGCGCGACGTCGACCACGCGCGCGTGGCTGATCGATGTCGAGCGATCGCGCGTCGCGTCGCGTCGCGTCGCGTCGGCACACGAAGGCGCGCGCGCGCGCCCGAGACGAGCGGTCAAACGTCGACCACGCGATGATGCGGACGACGACGGCGACGACGCGGACGACGACGCGCGTCGCCGCGCTCGGCGCGCGCGCGACGGGGCGAGGACGAGGACGAGGACGCGACGCGCGGGCGCGGGCGAGCGGGGACGCGCAACGCGCGGGCGCGGACGGAGACGCGCGCGACGATGCGCGACGCGGCGGCGCGACGACGCGAAAGAACCGGCGGGGTTTGTTGGGCGCCGGGTTCGCGGCGGCGACGGCGGGGCTGACGGGGCTGACGCGCGCGGCGAACGCGGCGCCGACGCTGCCGAAAGAGCTCACGGAACCGGATGAAATCTTCCGAGAAGACTTCAACGTTCAGTTCGCGGGGTTGACGGTCGATCATAAAGATTTAATCTACGCCCTGGTCGTCGGGCAGACGATCGGATTCGTCGGAAGCGCCGTCGGCGGCGCGGAGGCTCGTAAGCGCGCTGAGGAGATCGAACGGTTGAACTCGACGCTGCTGAAGGTGAACAAGGAAGTGCGAAAAGAGCTCAGGAGTAGTCAAGGGCGCAAAGTGGCGTTCTCCACGATGGATTCCTCGGACGAAGCTTCGAGCGAGACGGTGCTCGAAATCATCAGTTTGCTCAAGAGCGGCAAGTCTAAACTCAAAGCGCAAGCGTCCCAAGAGGCGAAAGAAACATTCACTAAGGCGCGTCAACTCATCGATGCTAACCAGAGCGCGCTGAAGGAACCGTGGAAGGCTGTTCGAAAGGCTGAGCGCGGTCTCGGCGCGGCGTCGGCGCGCTTGGGCGAGTACGACGAAGCCCTTTCTCACATGAAGACTGTGTTGAAGTTATCCACCGAGCACGACGACACGAGCGTCGCCACGGACGCGTGCGGCATAATAGCCGATATTTACGCCGAAATGGATCAAATCGAAGTCGCCGCGGATTGGTACGACAAGTATTTTGAATCCTTGGCCATCGAAGACGCCAAGGAAGCCGCCGAGGCGGGCTCGAGCTCGGCGCGTTGATCGCCTATTGATTTCCACCGAACAGTTGTAATATATGAATGATGCCGCATCAAACGACGCACGATCAGCGCATTGACTGAACGAGAGCCACCGCAACGTCCTCGACGCTCGAATTTCAGCGCGGCGACGTCGCTCGCGCGTCACTCCTCGCCCCCGCACCGTCCTTCATCGCTCGGTGCGTTGAATGCAACCGCAGGCTTTCGGTTTACGACACGCGAATTTCTCAGAGCTCTCGAGAGCGCATCGCGCGAGCGCATCGCGTCGTCGTCGTCGTCGTTCGTCCCATCGCCAGTTCATCGCGAACGTGCAATCGTGCAACGACCCACACCCATCGCGGCGCGTGCGCACACCAGTCGTGCGTTCTTCTCGCTCGACGCGAACGAACGCGTCGAGCAATAACGGTTCATTCAAATCCGCGTGCTTCGACGCGCACGGACGCTGGACACACGAGATGAAGGCGTGCGTACCGAGGCATGACTTTTGCATGACGCTTCCATTTGGCGCCGTGGTCGCCACGCTCGGCGTCCTGGGATTCGTGGCGAAACGATCGTTCGCGAGTTTGGTCGCCGGTGGGAGCATTGGTGCGACGTTAATGTGCTTGGGCTTCGCGAGCCTGCGCGCGTGGAGCTCGGGCGCGTCGTCGCTGCCGTGGACGGCGGCGAGCGCGGCGGTGACGGCGACGTTGGCGTTCGCGATGGGGAAAAAGTACATGGAATCTTCCGCCATTTTTCCGAGCGGGATGTTAGCGTTGACCAGTATGCTCATGCTGTGCTTTTACGCCAAGAATTTGCTCGTGGATGGGGGAAATCCTCCGAAAGAGTCGCAGATGGCCAAGTCGGATTAGAACGAGCGCGCGTCGCGACGAGAGACGGCGTCGCCACGAGAAAATGTTTGGCACGATAGAGGCACGGGTGTAATGAATATGCGCTGAAATACATCATTCGTCTTCTACTACGTACTGTTCATGACGCGCGAACCCCGCTAACGCGTCTTCGCCGAGGCGTATATGAACTGGTTCAAGTCTAGCGTAATCTTGCCGCTCTTGTCGGCGTCAAAGCTTTCAAACACTTTTCTCGCCGCGGCCAGGAACAGGAACAGCCCGATGAATTGGTCGATGCCTAAGTCATTGGAACGATCCGGATCGAACGCCCGACACGCGTGCTCGATCGCCTTTTGATCGACGTCTCCGTAGCCCGCGTACGCCAAACACTCCAGCGCCTCTCGCTTGTTGAGCTTTTTCGTCCCCGACTTGTCGAAGTGCGTGAAGGAGTTTTGCGCGTTCACGAGAAATTCGTGCACTTTCTTGTACTCCGTGAACGAGAGTGTCCCGCTCTTATTCCCGGGTGCGGAGTGCAGGCGAATCAACAGCGCGATGGTTTGCAAGGAGAACGTCAATCCAGACGTGGCGAGCGCGCGTTGAAGCTCTCGTCCGTCGATCGCCCCGTTCCCGTTACCATCGACGGCGTTAAAGTGTTGCAGTAGCGTCGCCTCGTCCTGGTACGCGTACGCGGGCGACATGAGCGCGACGGCGGAGCGCGACGCGCGTCGACGAATGTCGCCACCTGGGCAACCGCAGTGCGCTCGACCGCAGTGCGCGACGATGTCCGACGCGTCCGCGGCGACGCGCGCGGTGAGCGCGGCGGTGATGGTGGCGTGCGTCGCGCTCGCCGTCGTCGTCGTCGCGAGGGCGTCGGCGCCGGTGCGCGGCGACGAAAGCGCCGCGAGGAAAGTGCGCCGTGGCGAACGCGCGACGAAGGACGACGCCGACGACGCGCGCGCGCAGTCAAACCGACGCGCGAACGTGCTGAGCGCGATCGGAAACACGCCTGTGATGCGCGTGGAGTCGTTGTCGCGCTTGACGCGATGCGACATCTACGTCAAGTGCGAGTTTCTCAATCCCGGCGGCTCGGTGAAGGACCGCGTGGCTCTGCGAATCGTCGAGGACGCCTTAGCCAGTGGCGCGCTGCGACGAGGAGGGTTGTGCACCGAAGGTACCGCGGGGAGCACGGGAGTATCGCTCGCCATGGTGTGCAAAGCGATGGGGGTGGAATGTTTCGTCGCCATGCCGGACGACGCCGCGAAGGAGAAATCGGCGCTCGTCGAGGCGTACGGCGCTCGGGTGGAGCGCGTGCGACCGGTGTCGATCGCAAATCGTGGACACTTTGTCAATGTGGCCAGACGCGAGGCTGAGCGCGCACGCGCGCGCGACGGCGTGGGCGGAGGGTACTTTGCAGATCAGTTTGAGAATTTAGCGAACTTTCGCGCGCACGCCGACGGCACGGGAGTGGAAATATTTTCTGAAATCGGCGCCGAACTCGACGCCTTTGTGTGCGCGTGCGGTACCGGGGGCACGCTCGCGGGTGTGGGGGTGGCGCTGAAGGAACGGAAGCCGTCTGTCAAGCTCTTTCTCGCGGATCCGCAAGGAAGCGGGTTGTTTAATCGCGTCTCGCGCGGCGTCATGTATACGAAAGAAGAGGCGGAGGGAAAGCGCTTGAAGAACCCGTTCGATACCGTGACGGAAGGTGTGGGAATCAATCGCATCACGGAGAATTTCAAAGTTTTGCTCGATCGTCCGGGAATGCTCACGGGCGCCGTGAAGGTGAGCGACGCCGAGGCTGTCGCGATGAGCCGCTTCGTCGCGAGGCACGACGGGCTCTTCATCGGAAGCTCAAGCGCCGTCAATCTCGTTTCTGCGGTGCGCGTGGCGCAATCGCTCGGACCAGGACATTGCATTTGCACGATCGCGTGTGACAGCGGACTGCGTCACATGACGAAATTCTGGGACGACGAATATCTCGCCAAGATCGATTTGACGTCTCACGATGTCGCGTCGGCTGATTCCTTATCGTTTCTCGACGACGACACGGTGGTGACTGCGGCGCGTTGTTAGTTTAGTACTAGGTTCGTATCCTCTAGCGTATAGATCTAGCGCAGCGCATGTGTAGTGGTAATATTAGGAGTCGTGGCTGCGACTGCAGGCGAAGCTATATTTTCTTACACGACACTAAGCTTCCAGGGTTTTTCCCGTCGTTTCCGGCAAAACCTTATACACGACGGTAAGTGCGAAGACACTCACGGTAAAGTACAACATCCAAACGCCTTGTGCGCTCCAGATTTCGCGGATTCGTAAAAACGTGAACGTCACCAAGGCGTTCATGATCCACTGCACCGCCGTCGCGGCGCTCACGCCGACGTTGCGCACCTTTTGTGGAAAGACCTCACTCGTTACGATGTACGGTACCGGGCCGAGACTGACGCTGAAAGCGATGCGAAACACGAGAATAGCAGCAACGGCTAGCCACGGCGCGGCGGTGGCGCTCATGAAATGCAAGTACACGCTCGGAGTCACGCTCAACGTGAGAAGAGCGAGCGCGAACGAAATCGCGCCGATACCACCCAGAGCTAAAGGTCGACGACCGATGGCGTCTATGCTTCGCGAGAGCCAAGTACCTGCGATGATTTGTACGACACTCACACACGCTGTGAGCGCGATGGCGTGCGAACGATCGAATCCAAGATCGCTCAAAATCTTCGGAGCGTAATAAATCACGACGTTGATACCGCAAGCTTGCTGGAAAAAGTTCATCAAACTCGCGACGCCAAGCGCGTTCCGAGTCTTCGCGTCCTTGAACAAACTCAAAATCTTACTCGTTGGCTTCGTCGTCGCGTTCAGTGCGATGACGTGCACGTCCACATCGGGCTGTCCGAGGCTGTTGAATACCGCCTTGGCTTCGCCGACGCGACAATTTTCTGCCAGCCATCGCGGCGACTCGGGAAGCGCGTTGGTCTTGAGAATGATGCCGAGTTGTACGAGTGCCGGGACGGCGGCGAAGGCAAACATGTAGCGCCATCCATCGACCACGTTCGTCGCGAATAAGGAGAGAACGAATGAGCCCAAGAGACCGACGGTGACGGACAGCGGCGCCAAGCCGCTGTGCTTGCCGCGAGTCTTCGCCGGCGCGCACTCGGAAATGTACATTGTACACATCGACGTCGCGATCCCCACCGCGAGACCGGCGACGAAACGACCGAGGACGACTTGTTCGACCGCACTCGCGCTCGCCATGAGCGCGGCGGAGACGATGAATCCCACATCGCAGCATCCCAGCGCGAATCTTCGCCCAAACGGTTCGTTCAACCCCGGCGTCGCCGCGCACCCGAACATCGCGCCGAGTGGTAGCGCCGCGACAACCGCGCCCTTCATCGTCGTCGTGAGCGTGCCGAGCACGGTTCCAGATTCTATGTACACCAACGCTCCCGCGATGGCACCGCACGCGCATCCCACGCTGAGCATCGCCAAACACACGCTCAGCGTGGCGACGTACAGCGCTCGCGCGCCCGCGGCGGGCGTCGGCGGGTCGTTGAAGAGCCGCGCCGTGAACGACGAAGACGCTCGAAGCGCGCTCGAAGGACGGCGAGTCGTCGGCGACGACGAATGCGTCGACGCGCACCGCGCGTCGCAGTCGTGCGCGTACCGCGCCCGTCGCGACTCCTCCCGATGGGTTCGCGCGTTTAAACCGACACGGCCGTTGCGCGATGGAGCGACGTTTGACGACGTCGCGTGCGCGCGAGAGCGTCGACGCGAGGGCGCTGGTGCGCGGCACGCGAGAGATGTGACCTTCATCATCACCATCCGCGACGACGACGCCGGTTCCGGCGGGACGAGCGACCGCACGCGGTCGCGAGTGCGGCCGGCACGCGTTTTCGCGGAATTGAAACGGCACTCTGGCTTCGCTCTGGCTTCGCGCGGAGATGCGACGACGCGACGAGGAGAGAGGAGACGATGACTCAACCGAACACATTTACTACAATACCCAACGAAACGAAACGCGATGAAACGCAACGCAACGCAACGCAACGCAACCAACTCGACTAGGAAAAATCTGACATGATGCTTGGATCCCTACAACGCTCGTGCACGCGATCGATCTCGACGAGCGTCTCTTCGCTCAAGACGATGTCGGGCCCAAACGCATCGATGTTCTCCTTGAGCTGGGTCATGGAGGTGGCACCGATGATGGTACTGGAGACGTAAAATCGCGATTTACACCACGCCAACGCGAGCGTCGCGAGCGTTACGCCGGCTTCGTCGGCAATCTTCTTATACTCCGCCGTCGCGACTCTCGATGGGTCGTTCAAATACCGCTGATGGAAGCCGTATTTCGCGTACTTGACCAAGCGACCTTCAGCTGCGTTCGAAGCGCCGTCCAGGTACTTTCCCGTCAACGCTCCGCCACCCAAGGGCGTCCACGGAAGAAGACCTATGTCGAAGTTTGACGGCGCGCACGCCTCGGCGAGTTCGGTTTCGAAGCCGCGATGTAACAAGCAGAACGAATTCTGAATCGACACCGGTCGAGGTACGCCGAGTTCATCCGCCGCGCGAACGAACTCGCACACTCCGAATGTGCTTTCGTTCGAGAGGCCGTAGTGCTTGATTTTCCCAGCCTTTATGAGCTCGCCGAGCGCCTCGACGGATTCGCGAATCGGCACCGCGTCCGCTCTCTCGAGCGCGGGATTGTATGCCGGCGACCCAAAAAAAGCCCCAATGGGGACGTATCGATCGGGCCAATGTATTTGGTATAAATCTATATAGTCCGTCTGTAATCGCGCCAAACTTGCATCGCACGCGGACTTGATCGATGCGCGATCTAATCTCCCCGTAGCCGTCGTCTCTTCGCGACGCCTATTGCCGACGATTTTCGCGCTCGCGCCGAACCCAGCAATCTTCGTCGCCAGCACGACATCTTCGCGCACGGCGCTCGAATTCTTCGCCAACCAAGACCCAATAAACTTCTCCGTCGTTCCCGGCATCCAACTCGGATCACTCATAGGGACCGGGTACATCTCCGCGGTGTCGATGAAGTTCACGCCTCGTTGTTTGATGGCGTAATCCAACTGCTCGTGCGCCTCGGCTTCGGTGTTTTGCACGCCCCACGTCATCGTCCCCAGGCACGCGTCGGTCACGGCGATGCCGCTGTGTCCCAATCGCGACGTTCGAGGCAACGGCGCATCGCTCGTCGTCGTCGCCGCCGCCGCCTTGACGGTCGAGCGTGCGGACGACGACGGCGACGACAGCGCGTGGTGTCGTCCTCGCCGTCGACTCGCGACGCGCGTCGTCGTCGTCGCCGCCGCCGCCGTCGTCGTCGTCGTCGCGCGCATCTTCGCTCGCGACGCGACGCGTGCGTCGCGATGTCCGACCGGCGCGCGCGTCGCGACGCCTCGGCTTCGAGCGGCGCCGCTAAAAGTGGCGCTTTATCCGCACACGACGACGACGACCGCCGTCGCCTCGGTGCGCGCGCGCGTGGTCGAACGAGCGAGATGCGCGGTGCGATGAACGCGAACGCCGCGCTGCCCGCGCGAGCCGCGACGCGCGCGACGAGCCGACGAGCGACGACGACGACGACGCGCACGCGACGCGCGTCCATGACGTCACGAAAGGCGACGACGACGCGCACGCGCGCGGTGGGGATCAACGACGCGGAGAAACCGCCGGAAGAAACGGTGGCGGGTGTGGAGTTGCAACTCGGACGAGCCGCCATGCTCGGGTTCCTCGGCACGACGGTCGGAGACGTGTTGACGCGAGGGGATGGACCAATCGAGCAGCTCGGCGATGAGTTTTCATACGTGGCGCGGCACGTCGTGAACCCGGTGGAAGTCGCGCGCGACGCCCTGGAAGTCGCAGGATTTTACGTTGAATCCGTGGTGTTGATTTGGTTTCTACTCGGCGGCTCTTTATTGCTCGGATTTTGGCAAGGAGCGCGCAGCCCGATTAAGACGGTTTCGGGAAAATCAGCCAAGCAACGCGCCGAGGCGGCTTTCGGGGAAATCGAAAAGGCGTACGAGACGACGGTGCGCGAGCAAAAGCCTTACGAGCTCTTCAACGGTCGCCTTGCCATGCTTGGCACGGCGTTCGCGTTCGTTGGAGACGTCGAGACGGGTGGGTTGGGGCCTCTCGAGCAAGTGCAACTCGAAAGCGGCATCCCGATAATCGACGAAGAAATATTTGCGCTTGTTTTCCTCGCGGGCGTGAGTTTCAACGTCGTTGCCACTGGCGTCACCGCTGTGCGCAGGGCGTACGTAAAAGGTCGCGAATAGTCGCAGCAGACATGAGTATTGTATTACAGTTGTACACCCGATTCTTTTCTTTAAAACGTCCCCCCATTCAACGCCAAGCCTTTATCGAGGACGTGCGCCACTTGGTTGGGTTTCAGACGCACGTACTTTCCCAGAGGTAGCTCTTTCGGCATGCGCAATCCGCCCACGCGCGTACGCTTCAAGTTCTTAACGTCGACGCCCGCGTCCGCGCACAGCACGCGCACCTCGCGGTTGCGTCCGTCGACGACTTCGACCAAAATTCTATTCGCAGGCCCTCCATCCGCGCCCATGGACTCGACGCGCACCGGCACGACGCGAGCTCCGTCGACTTCGGTCCCTTTAGCCATGGCGGCGATTTGCGCGCGCGTCGGTTTGTTATTCGCCGTGACGACGTATTGCTTCACGACTTCGCTGCTCGGGTGCGCGACGCGCTGGGACCAGTCCCCATCCGTCGTGAGTAAAAGTAACCCGGTTGTGGCGACGTCGAGGCGACCGACGGTGAAGAGACGAGGCGGGAGCTTACCCGGATACGCCGCCTTGAACTCATCTCGCCACTGCTCGAACAAATCGTACACCGTCTTTCCTTGCGCCGAATTCGATTTTGTGCTGCATACGAAACCTTTAGGCTTGTTCAGCATGAAGTATGCGTGCTCTTTCACGAAGTTTACCCCACCTTCGACGATTTTGCCATCCACCATGACGACGTCGGCGTTCAAGTTGACTTTGGTCTGCGGCGCCGTCACCGTCTCGCCGTTCACCTTGACGCGACCGCCAAAAATTAAATCATCCGCCCCACGGCGACTTGCCACGCCCAAGCTCGCCAACGCTTTGCTCAAGCGTTCACCTTCATCTCTCGCGCGCCTGCGCTCGGCGGGTGTCATGTAAACTTGGCCGTTGAATCGTTCGGCGGTTTTTCCCGCGCGTTTCGGTTTCCCGCGACTCGGCGTCAACGATCCAGACTCCGAGTTCGGAAGAAATCCCGCGAACACTTCGTCGTCTTTACCGTCTTCATCGAACCTATCACCACCACTAGACCCAGAGCTTGACGCTCCTCTCGCTCGCGTCGTCGTCGTCGCTGGCGCCGTCCACCGCTCGCCGGGCGCGCGCGCGCCGACTCTCACGCCCGTCGCTCGTGCACCGACGTTCTTCGCCGCCGACGACGACGTCGAGCAACACACCACGCCGAGTGCCGTCGTCGTCGTCGTCGACGACGCTCGCATCAAGTGTCTCGCCGAACACGACCACGACGAACGCGCGACGACGACGGCGGCGGAGCTTCGAGACAACATCGAGACGGTGCCGCTGCGCGCGCGTGCGATGGGTCGACGCGCGCGTCGCGCGTGCGAACAGCTGTGAAGAGCTGCGCGCGTTTAAGTCGAACGCTTCGCGTCACCGCGCGTCGATCGCGTCGCGCACTGACGCGCCTGCGCATGCTGGAATGCGCGTGCGCCGCAGTCCGCCCCAGTGTGCGCCGCGCGCGCATTCGCGGCGACGATGGGGAAGCTGTTGAACAAGTACGCCAATGGGCGAGGGTTACCCGCCAACGCCGAGCGCACCGCGCGCACGTTCGACGCCGAGCGACGACGCAAGAACGGCGGCGGCGCACTCGACACCTTTGCACGCGGTGGCGGCAACGCCGCGTCGACGTCGCGCGCTGGACACGGCGGCGCGACGAGTGGTGGGAAGAAGTGGAAATCTCGCGCCGGGGCGAAGCCGAGATTGATGCGCGCGCTGCGCGTAAGCGCGAAAGGACACCGCGCGCTCACCGCGCGAGAGGTTGAGAAACTCATCGAACCGGTGCTGCAACCCCGGCGAGCGAAGTACGGTGGACAAGGGTTCGCGAAGACGAGCACGTTCGTGAACATATCGTGCGATGATTTCTTGGGCGAATTCACCGCGCTGTTCGACGAACACGTCGATGGTTTCAACGGAAAATCGTACGTGAAGATGGGAAAGGCGCAAGAAGACATGCTGTGGAAGCAAAAGCTTCGCGAAAAGACGCGGCAAGAGGCAACGGGAGAACGTCAACTAGCGGGCGCACAACCATTTGAAGTCGCTCCGGACGGCGAGGCGAAGATTAAGAAGAAGAAACGGAAAATGATTGAATCTCCGACTGCGACGACGCCGAAAACCAAGGTCGATGTCGATTTGCAAGCCCAAGCCATCGCCGCGTACAGAGCGTTGAAGGCGAAAAAGGCGGCGACGCAGAACAACGCAGCGAAGTGGAAAAGATAGAACTTTAGCATTATGTAGCGCACAGCGATTGTAAAAGTAACAGCTGGTATCCTAGGTGATTTTCATCGAGTGCGGCATTCTCGCAAGGCGCGATCGACGTGTCGCAACGAGGCGGCGTTCTCATCCTCGTCGCCGTCGGTATCAACTTCACCGAGCACGTCGAGCACTCGATTCGTTTCTTCCAGGCTCGCATCGACGTCTTCTAACGAAATAGCTGTCGCTTTGAGGAGGGATCGCTTTCTGCGATAGGCGACTCGCGCGCGTTCAACGGCGCCGTCCACCGCCGCGCCAAACGAAAGATCTTCTACACGAGGAGAAGTGACGCCACGAAACACGACGTGTGCATCCACGCCCATGCTTGTCTTTGATGACGGGAGAAAGAATCGCGTGTTCGCGTCGCACAGGCGCTCGACGCGTTCTGCTTCGTCGCGCAAAAGACCCTTCACGTCCTCGCGGCGTCTGGTCATCGTCCGTTGACGAAGCTCATCTTCGGCGCGCGAACACGACTCAGACGCGCGCGCATACGACGTCATCGCTCGCTCGAGATTTTCTATGCAGATGGCGTGAGAACAGTTCGCTGTGGATGCAGACTCGTCATCAGCGGAGGTCGCTTGTCCGTTCGGTTCTTCGGACGCGCGTTCGTCCGACGTCGCCGCCGGTCGAGTCGGCGCGTCGAGCGTCGATAAAGACGTCATGAACACATCGTCACCATCGTCGCGCGCGCTGGACATCGTCGTCCGGCGATCGATGACGTCGGGCGGAAAGGGAAGCGAATCGGCGATTCGCCGTTGACTCGGCTTTTTGGTCTTTTTGGAAATGAAAGTGGCCGCGCGAAATTTTGCGAAATTTTGGGGGCGTCCCGGCGCCTCGCCTAAACCCTTGCTTGTCGTCGTCGATGGCTAGATTGGCGGCGATGTCGCGCGCGCGCGCATTCCCCGTCGCGTCGTTGGCGATGACGACGGTGGAGACGCGCGGCGGGCGCGGAGGACCGCGCGTCGCCTCGCGCGAGGGCGTCGGCGTTCATCGAGCGCGTCGGCGTCCTCGTGCGCTGTCGCTCACGGTAATCGTCAGCCTTTGCGTCGCGAGCGCGAGCGCGCTCGCGCTCGCGTTCGCGCGCGAAAGTGCGGGCATCAGTGACGTTAGTGATGTCGACGACGCCGTCATCAGAGCCGGTGACGTCGCTGCAGCCGACGAGGTGGCGTCTACGACGTCGCACGACGCGCCCGCGTGCATCGCCGAAGGCGTGGCTGCGCTGTCGACGTTAGAGGAATTTAGATACGTCTTACTGGCGCGAACTTCGGCGAACGAGGACATGTGTAGGTGCTTTCCCACGTGGAGTCGCGGCGTCGGTGCCGCGGAAGAGGCGCGAAGAGGAGAGTCTGACGTGAAAAAGACGAAGAAAGAGCCGCGCGCGCCCTTGTTGTCTTTGAAAGAATACAAAGAGAACATGGAAGAGAAGATGGCGCAGAAGCAGCGCGAGAAGGAGGCAAAACAGCGCGAGAAAGAAGAGAAGGAGCGCAAGCGCAAGAAGGAGGAAGATGAGGCATTGCGACGTTTAGTAGAGGTGAATGTGACGCACGGCGCCGTTTCCGAAAACGAAGACGCAGAGACAAAAGGCGAGACGTTGGAACCGAATAGCACGGAGACGACGACGGTGGACGAAGAACCCGCGCCAAGCGAGGTTTCGATCGAAGTAGAAGGCGGGCAGCAGCAGGCGGAGACGATGGACGGAGCGTCGACGGCGGAGACTGGCGAGCTCGCTCGCGACGCCGTGAGCGAAACGTCGCAGGCGGCGCCCGCGCCGGTCGAACCGCCCGTGATGGAAGAAGAAGATACCGACGGTGAAGCAACTTTCGCTGAGCTCGTGATCAAACCTGAACGCCTCACGGAAGCAGACGCGGAGATGTACAATTACGCCGCGAGCTTCAACGGAGCAAAGGTGGTGGCGAGCGATAAGGATTCAAAACACGCGAGCGCCGCTTTGAAGGAAGATAAAGATGTTTATTACATTTCTCCATGCGCTTCGGAAAAGTTTGTCACTGTTGAGCTGAGCGAGGAGGTGACGGTGACGAGCTTGGTTTTAGGAAACTTCGAGTTTCATTCGTCTCGCGTCAAAGATTTCGAAGTTTGGGGCACGGACGGGCACCACGCTATTGAGGAAGGTTGGAAGAGACTGATGATTGGACGTGCGGATAACACGCAAAACTATCAAAAGTTTGCCGTGCCTTCGCCAGCGTGGGTGCGTTACGTACAAATTCGCATGACTGGTCATCACGATCAGCAACACTTTTGCACGTTGAGCCTGCTGCGCATCCACGGTAAAGACGCCAAGGAGACGTTGAAAGAAGAGATGGAGCGTTTGCAAGCGGAGGTGCAAGAGGTAGAGTCGTTATTGTCAGACGAGGACGAGGACGAGGACGAGGACGAAGACGTGGATGTTCGCGAAAGTTCTGCAGAAGTTGTGCTAGACGTTGAGGAGCAAAATCGTGAGGAAACAAACGCGAGCGCTGTGGTGGGCGAAGAAAACGAGCGCGCGTCGACTGGTGACGACAGAGATGTCTCTACTTCGAGCGAAACAGATCACTCGGCAAATGTCAACACATCGATCGCGGAGGGTGCACCGAGCGAAACGACGTCGAACTCTGATGAGGATGACAACGCCGCACAGGAGAGAGCGACGAAGATTGATGCGTCGACAACGTCTCGTCCAAATGCGACCGCCGCGGGCGCGACCGCCGTGAACGCGACGAACTCGAACGCTACGGGCGTCGCGACGGCTAAACCCAAGATGGCGACATCGACGAATGAACTCGCCAAGGGTGGCGGCGATGCGAACGTGTTTCGGTTGCTGGCGCAGAAGATCAAGGATTTAGAGCTCAACCAATCGCTTTTGTCGCGGTACGTGGAGTCGCTCAACGTGCGATACGGCGAAACGTTGGAAGACTTCGGGAAAGAGATTGACGAGATTGAAGAATCAGTGTCGAATTCCACTGGCAAGCTCGACGAAGCCAGTCGCCAAGCGCGAGCGAGCTCGAAAGCGTGCGATGACGCCGTCGCGCGCGTCAACGATAGCTCCGAAAAGCTCGTCGCCGCAGCCGTGTCTGAGTTGGACGCGTATCGCACGACTGTCGCGAAGCGGGACACCGTTCTCGCACTCGCGCTCGCGCTCACAGCAGGCGCGCTCGTGGCGTCGCGCAGATCGTCTGGTGCGATCGAACGCGTCTTGAGCGCGCTCTCATCATTCGCTTTGCTCGTCATCGTCGTGGCGAACATCGTCCTCATAGCACAAAATTTCTTGTTAAAGTCGATGTAACACCCTTTTCCAACCGCAACCGCAAAGCCATTCGCCCACGCCATTACCGTCGTCGTCCCTTTTTTTAGGGTTTAGGGTTTAGGGTTTAGGGTTTAGGGTTTAGGGTTTAGGGTTTAGGGTTTAGGGTTTAGGGTTTAGGGTTTAGGGTTTAGGGTTTAGGGTTTAGGGTTTAGGGTTTAGGGTTTAGGGTTTAGGGTTTAGGGTTTAGGGTTTAGGGTTTAGGGTTTAGGG